>NC_022011.1:1983260-1995266 GCF_000317375.1 Microtus ochrogaster
TGTATGTATGTGATGTGTGTATAATGTGTGTGTGGCGTGTATGTATGTGATGTGTGTATAATGTGTGTGGTGTGTATGTATGTGATGTGTGTATACTGTGTGTGTGGTGTGTATGTATGTGATGTGTGTAATGTGTGTGTGGTGTGTATGTGATGTGTGTATAATGTGTGGTGTGTATGTGATATGTGTATATATAATGTGTGTGTGGCGTGTATGTGTGTGATGTGTATGTGTGTAATGTGTGTGTGGTGTGTATGTGTGTGATGCGTGTGTAATGTGTGTGTGGGTGGTTTGTACCATGACATTTCTATTGCACATCCTTTCTGTACTGGCCTTTCTGGTAGTGGTGAACATTCTTTTTCCCCCTTCTGGATTGTTCATCTACTCCAGTCTCCTCACCTCCTTCACGGCCTTTCTCTCCCTATTGTATGGCTAGAGAGTGGTAGGGCCTGGTGCTTAGTGGATCAAGACCTGCAGGGTGCAGTGGAGTGCTCAGCCTGGCGTTCACATCTGCACTTGGGGAGATGCAAAGAATCAGGTGACCGCTCTGTTAAGAAATGTCTCACCATCTCCCAGCTCCGCAGTTGGCAGCTGACATCACAAACTTGGATGTTCTCTGTGTGTGCCCAGATGGAGGCAAGGTGTTCTGTGAATGCACAGACACACACACACACACACACACACACACACGAGTGCATTCTTAAGGGCAGAATATATGTGTGTGTGATATATTGATTCAGTTGTTTGCAGGAAAAAAACTTGTATGAGTGGAAATTGTTATGGTTGATAAATCCAGCCAAGGAGATTAAGGGTTTGGATCGATTCTGGGTGGAAATGCCCAGACTAAAAACAAACGCAGCTTTGCACAGCGCGTTGGTCTTGCACTAGTTTTGTTTCTCATTGGGGGAAAGGAATAAGTAAAAGAAAAGGAAGGAATTGTACCTTTTTTATGGAATGAGTAGACTGTGTGTCTGAAATTTTAGCCACGACCTCTTTGACGTATAAGGTGCTGTTAGTCCTATGCCTCAGCTGATGCCCCAGGAGTCCCCACTGCTCTCAGAGCCTCTGGTATAGTGTATCCTCCATGGATTAGTGATCCCATATTCCGTTTCGTTAACGCCTAGTAGATGTAGCCTGCTAGGAGGCTGACTTTATACTTATTTAAAGCTCTTATTTTTATGGTCATTAAAATGGCAACTTATTGCAGCACTTTATCGCAGCGAGAAGCAGGTGTAGGCCGGTCGCATAGCCCTCTGCTCGTCTTAACAAGTGATGGATGGTTTCAAAAGGAAAAGAAAGTCTCTGGCTGAATACGTTCACGGCTTGTACTGTACAACAGCAGATTTCCAGTGTGCGGCAGGCTGAAAGAGCGGGAAGAAATGCGCTCTGTCTGAAAATGAGACATTGGAATATGAAAGTTTCTGTAGTATTTATCAGTGGAAGAACTGGTGTCCATGAGGAATGCTTTCTAACCATTGCTGTTTGCCCTCATGGTAGCGTGTTCGAGCTGGGCTCATACCCACCTTTCTCTTTCAGTACTTTAACCAGGGGGAAATAAAAGCATCCCTGACTTTCTTCCTCTAGTCAGGGTTGCTTCGCTGAAATTAGTGCAGTTGGATGGAAAGCCAGAAGACTGTACATCTTCACCCTACAGGCTCCCCATCCCCCTCAGCCTCTCTCTCGAAAACCTAGCAGCTCTCTACTTCCCTCCCCATGCCTGCCACCCAGCCATGGGTGAGGAGCCTAGTTAGGGCCCTGGCAAACAAGTTTACACTACGGAGATGTCCACAAGGCAGGGAGACCACCAGCTAGCACAGGAAGGCCCCAAAGCCTCGGCGTTCTCCAACAGAGACCTTCACTCTTGGCCTTGTGTAAAATGTTGCTCAACTCGCAATGTCGATATCCCAGTAAAAGACACTCTCTACTTTCTTGACAATATGCCCCCAAGGTCACTCTGGGTTTATGGGTGGGTTCGTTGTTTTTATTTGCTTTTGTTTTTGTTTTAAAGTCGTATTCTTATCCCCATTTAATGGAGAATATGCCACTTGGCTAATAATATGTTTTCAAACCTGCAGGTTCAGTGACAACAGTTATGGGGCCACAGTGGTCCCCCAGAGGTGGGCAGAAAGGTGACTCCCACTGAAGCACCCACAGGTTAAGAACCTGGGTGGGTGACCCTGACAACGAGGACCCTGGTTTTACAGCAAGCCACTTGTGCAATAAGAGGTCTTCGGGTGGGAACTTGAGAGAGGGAAGGGGGGAGGTGGATGGAGACGTTTACTGCTCAAATGCCATGCATTTCACTGCTTGCCACTGAGCCTGGGTTTGAATGACTTAGTAATGCTTAATGTAATTGGGCAACTTTTTTAGCACTTTGGAAAGAGTCATCAACCTTTCTGGTAAATTATAAAAAGTTTTCTGAGTGAGAAAACGTGTGTTTGCAGTTTGTTTGACTTTTTATATTGTTGTTGTTATTAATAAAGAAGAAAATCTACAGCGTTTTTCAGAATCCACCTAGATAAAATGTGCCCCTCAATCTGGTTTGCAGTTTGATACTTGGGGAAGGATTACCCCATGGATCCTTCCAGGAAGAACACTAACGTCTTTGAGACACTCGTCTAGCAGCTAACTTTGTTCTCTTTCCACTATGCGTTCTCCCATGAAGCTGGCTTGGTTTTCCACGTAGTAATGCAGTTAGGGCCCTCGGCACTTTCTTTCTCCTTGCCTTTCTTCTCCTCTCCTCTTCTCTTCTCTCTCTCTCTTCTCTCTCTCTCTCTCTCTCTCTCTCTCTCTCTCTCTCTCTCTCTCTCTCTCTCTTTTTAACTCTTCATATTATGTTCAGATGGTCATACTGTCAAGGTTTGTGTACATTACTGAAAATTTGTATAAAGCTTTTGCATTACAAGGCTGTACAGGGTCATTTTGACAGTAACTGGTATTTTCCTTTGCATCTTACGTTGCATTGCCAATTTCTAGTGTATCGAGTTTGGAAGTATAATATACTCTAATTAAAAAAGGGTTGGCTATACTCTGGCTTCTTTTGCTTTCTTGGTTGCCATCCTTGACTACTTGTGAAGCCTCAGCGTTATGTTATCGTTCTTTGTCCTGTTTTCTTTTCATTGTGCTCCAGGTTTTCTGAAATTGCCTACCCTAGCTAGAACTGTAGCAAGGTGCGCCAAATTTATACACTCAGCTACCATGCAAGTCACGAATGACTCTTCAGGCCAAGAGCATGACATGCCCTGCGGGATCACAGCAGCTGGCTCCTTCCTGAACGTTACTTAGGGATGTTCCAAAGTGTTCCGCATCCTTACTTCCCCTTTCCTGCCTGCCATCATCTTATTGACGTCATAGCCAAAGGGAGTAAACAGACAGATGAATCCATTTGTCTTAGTGAAGTTCAGCTACTAGATTTTAATGAGGGGGGATGGTACATTCTTCAAGCTATTCGTAGTCTATACAAGAGCAGAGTCATGGCTTGTCAATGAAGGGAAGGTTCCAGAGACATTATCTAAGACCAGAAAAGGAAGATGAAAATCATAATGACTACTGAAAATCATTTTTAAAATTCATTTTAAAATTCCATCTATGAGACTCTCATGTGAATCAATGGCAATTGATAAAAATATATAAAACATATGAGAATATTTGGCCTGGCTCACAACTTGCATGCTTATAATGTCCTTTGCTTATTTCAGAACATTGTGAGCCACTTCAACCTAACATTTAAAGTGATCCAATAAATTCTTAAATGTGATACTATAGAATAAGCCATTGGTAAATTAATCTGTTAATAATCATTTTTATCTGATTTTATTTAATAAGTACTTATAAGTGAAGGCATATTCTTTTATGTGGCCCACAGTTTTGTTTAGGGTGCCTAGGCCTTTCTGAGAATATTAAAATAAACAGACTCCCTTGCTAGCACTCCTAACACAAGTGGATTTCCATTTGCTGCACACATTTTTTTGCTTGTTTTGTTTTTGTTATTTTTTCCTAGACGCAGTAGTTGCCATATCTATTCCCCATAATTGCGAACAGGCAGCAATGTACAGAGAATACTCGTCAGTTTGGAAATCATTCCCCCAAAATGGCCTTCCATTGAATTTAAGGAATGGTCTGAAAACAGAATTTTCTTTTTCTTTTCTTTTTTCTTTCTTTTCCCTCAGGTCAGGGTTTCTCTATGTGACGGGCCTAGCTGCCCTGGAACACACACTGTAGACCAGGCTGGCCTCGAACTCACAGAGATCCACCTACCTCTGCCTCCCAAGTGCTGGGATTAAAGGCATGCACCACCACTGCCCGGCTAGAATGGAGTTGTTCAAGACAGAAGGCATCTGCATTTACAGACTGGCCATCTCCAAGCCAGCCACCCTCTGGCATTTAATTTTAGATACACAGATATGTCATGCAATAAGTATCTTTAAAGGCTGGACTCGTGGCCATGGGTTCTGTATCTCTGGCTGATGGCTTCCTTCCTGCCTACCACCAAAGTACACCTGACTACTAATCAGAAGTGCTGGTTACTGAGGACCAGGGAAGAACTAAGGCTTCACGAACATGAGCATCATGCTAGAATCCTGCCACAGTTCTGAGCGCTGGTATGAACAGAGGAAGACACCCAATGGCCACACAACCTTGGAATTCCTTTTTGAAATGAGTATTATTTCTCAGGTTTCAATAGACCAAGAGCAGAGAGTCTCTTTTAATTCACATTTCAAAATGAATCTCCCTATGTGAGATGGGTTTCTACCCCATTTAGCAAGAGCTATCTGGCTATAAATGACTTCCAACCAGGAGAGATACTGCTAGGAACTTGAAGCTTGGCTCGGCCAAAAACGATGCAATGATTACATAATGTTAAGCATCTCAGAAAAAAAGAGGTCGAGGGCTGGAAAGATGGTTCTGTGGCTAAATTTTTTGCCGGGCAAATATGAGGACCTGGGTTTGGAGTCCCTGAACTTAAAGTAGGTGTGAGAACACACACCTGTGATCTCAATCCTCCCACGGGAGATGGATACAAAAATCCCCAGAAGCTCGGGCCAGCTAGATTGGCTTGTGCTGTGCAGAACAGGAGACCTTGTCTCAAAACAAAAACCAATGCCCAGGCTGTCTTCTGACCGCTCCCCCCACACACAAGAGGTCGCACTCGCTGCTAAGACCCCTCCCCACCCTAATAGATTACAAATAATAAGCCATGATTCTGTGGCTCTTTCTAAACAAGAGAAAGTCATTGCAAGACAGAATTCTTACAAGGCAAATCATTTAAAAAAAAAATCAGCACCTCTGTTTTCAAGCCACAGTAGGCTCGAGAATGAAAAAAAAATGACTAAAAAATATCTTTCTGCCCACTCCAGACTCTGAGATGTCTGACATTGTTCTCTTCAGTTTAAAGCTAAATGACCATGCTTTGACTGCCTGAGTCACCACGAGGGTGGTTTGGACATGTTTTACCAACCTGTGGTTACTTCATTTACCTAAATGCTTTAGATGAAAGATACTTGGGGAATGCCCTCCCCCCACCTTCCTCCCTTAACTCTGACCTCCCTCACTTCCCACAGCCCTGCTGCCCTCTCCACTTCTGATGACTAATGGGGTAGCTGAGTTCTTTGCCAAGAGTAGCTCGTGTGTTTTCTGTAAGAGAATAAATGTCTTAGCAGTTGTCAAGAAAGTCATTTTAATTTTAGCAAAATGAATTGCTAAATATTATGATCTGCCCACTTGCTCAAGACTCTCCCTCTGTGAACTGTAGGCACATGAGGAAAACTAGTTGGTAGACACATCCCATGTGTTTGCTGGGAAGACACATCAGAGTGCTCACCTTTGTACGTCTCACTCCGGAGCAGAATGCCTGCTAGAATGCTCTCCATGCAATGAGTCTGTCTAGAATGCAGGTGTAGCAAATAGGGCCATCACCATCTGCTTACCTACTCATTACCCCACTAGCTAGCTGTCTTCTCTCTGTATCTCTCCACCATATACTTCTCTGCTATCCATTGACCTAGCTATAGCTATTATCTTTTTCTCTAGATCTTCCCACCTGTTCTTCTGTCTCTACTACCTATATGCAATCTAACTTTACACAACTAGATTTTCTGGGATCCAGTGAAAAATAAAGGCCTAAGAAAAACAATTTCTGTGCAATAAATTTATTTTGGAAGAAATTCCAGGAACACACATGGGAAACTAGAAGGAGTGAAACAGATTTTTAAAAGAAAGAAAGAAGGAAGGAAGGAAGGAAGGAAGGAAGGAAGGAAGGAAAAGCAAATTTCAATGTGTGCCGACAAGCCAATCATTCCCGTGGACATCTAAAATACAAGCCCTCTGATGACCCTCATAAGGTTCATGAGCATTGCCAGCCCACTGGGTAGAAGATGGATGGGTGTCTAGTAACATAGAGTACTCATCCCATCATTCATAAGGTTTGCCTATGACTAGGGATGGCGGAAAACGCCCCTGGGGGCAGCCACAAAAGTGGCAGAGCAGGCCTGGAGGGAGCACAAAAAACACTTGGTAAAGTCAGGTTAAGATACAGTCAGTTACACCCAGCTACTGCCAGTTGCTTCAGCAAAGTGAATCTGTAGAGTAGAGAACAAGAGATGGCCAACAGAACTCTTATTCCTGTCCCCCATGTTGCCAGTACTTTACTCTAGACAAATGTTGGCTCTCTCACCCACGTGATGTGTTTGGTCAAAGTTCTTCCCTCTTTCTCCCACTCATGAGAAAAATGGATGGACGGCGCTGTCAGAGTCAAGGGCAGCGTTGGAAGATGAGGCTAAGGGAAGAAAACAGATCCAAGCCCTCTACGGGAATGTCTCTAGAGCCTCTACAGGGGGCATCTCTAGAGCCTCTCTAGAGCCTCTACGGGAATGTCTCTAGATCCTCTTTCATTTGGGTTTTGTTGTTTACTTGCTTGCTTGCTTGATTTTTTTTTTGTCTGTCTGTCTGTCTTGCAGTGATTATACTGGAATTCAGGGTCTCTATTTTGCTTGTTTGTTTGATTGATTTTTTTTGTCTGTCTGTTTATCTGTCTGTCTGTCTGTCCCGCAGTACTTATGGAGGAATTCAGGGCCTCTCATGAGCAAACAAGTGTTTTATCACTGATCTGGGACTCTTATTTTGGGGTCGATCTTTATTTGTCCCATCTGTGAGGATTTCCCAGGGTTCCTCTATAAGGAACTATTTGTCAAGGGTGTAAGCTGCTTCCCGCTTGGGTGGCCCCGTGAATCCAGGGAGCCCAGACAAGGGCCCAGAGGAAGCAACTCTCAGTCACCTAGCACTAACATCAAGGGCAAGCAAAGGCACCTAGGTGGCTCTCCCAGGTGCCAGCATACTGTGAAGGGGGGCTTGGGAGCCGCAATGTGGAATGAAACTGTCATGCTCAGCAATCATTCTTAGCTGTATATGTAATTCCTCAGAAAATCTGGGTTGAACAGAAACTCTCTACTCTGATGGAAAACAGCTGATCAAAAATAAAATGCTCTTACCAAAGGAGGATCAGAGAAGCATGGACTGATGGGTGATCAAACAGATAGCATGGAACACACATGTAGAGAGTCCATAGAGGACGTGCATAGTGTTAGAGCTGAGCAAACGTGTGTGAGCATCCAGGAGGAAGGTCAGCAGTTTTGCTAGCCCAGGCCTCATTTTAGAAGACAATAGCTTTTCATTTTTCCCTTGTGTTGCCCAAAATCAAAGCAGGTTGAGGAAAGGGGCTAACATATGAAAAGAATAATTAAGGGTCAAAGAAATCTCATTAATCAAAAGTCGGCCACTTTCCCATCCTCCCTGCTGGGAAACAAATGAGAACAGCAATGGATCATCACTGGGCGATCAGTCAAGGCCCTGTCTCTTTACGACACTAGACACGGGCATACAGCCGCACAGCTAAATATGCAGGAGTCTCAGTTACACAAAGAGGCCATGTATCTTTTTCAATAAGCGGAATGATAATGTCCTGCTGATGAAGGACTTAACAGTTTGACTTGTCTGCCTGTGCATACGTGGCAAAACACGCACATGCATGGCTTTGTGATAGAGAAGTCTATGTATAGAATGCAGCCTCCGTGCGAGCTGACCATACTGCGCAGCAGGCCCCGTCCATTCCAACAACCACGTCTCTCCTATTCCTTCCTCAACTCTTTGTTATTTCATGAACCACAGTATGTGTAAAGTTGTGTGCTAGCAAGCCAGAAAAAGATGAAGATTGATGAGATACATCCCTGTCTTACAGAACTGCCAGATTTCTGTGAATTCAAGGCCAGCCTGGTCTACAGAGCAAGTTCTAGGACAGCCAGGGCTACACAGAGAAAGCCTGTCTAGAAAACAAACTGCCAATCAATAAAAGAAGTACATATTTGAAAACCTGCATTCTAAACCAAGAGAAAGACACAAAAATGTTGAGAAGGTATTGAATAGGTAGCGATTAATTCTCACCTATGCACATATGTGTTGTGTTATACATTGTGTGCAGGGACAGAAATTTGGGGTTGTGAAGAGCAGGAGTGGGTGATAATGATGAAGAAAGAAATGGATTATGGGTAGTGCTGGGCTCATCACGCTATCAAATCCCTATGGCACAGAAACACGCATGTTCATAGGAAGGAGGAGGCTCTCTGAGGACTGGGAAGTGGGGGGCAAACCGAAGAATAAGTAGGATGTTCCTAGGCAGGAAGTGTGGGAAGAATTCTCCAGACTGAAAGAACAGCTTGAGCAGAGGCAAGGTGAAAAACTGCCCTGCAGAGTCTGTTGTCTGGGAAGACTACAATGAGACCTAACAAAGCCAGTTTACGAAGGATTTCGGCTCCCTTGTTAAGGTCATGAACTCTACTCCCTTTCTACCGAAAATTCTCTAGCGGTAACAGACGACAAACAGTGCTGAGAATGGAGTGACCGAGCATAAACTCCTGCGCTCCGACAAGGGTGTGCCCCCTCTCCAAGGTATTCAAAGCACAAAACCGATGATTCGCTTTGTCCTCTCCTGTCTCTGCTCTCCATTTCCCCTCACTCTCTGTTGACAGAAAATCCACCACAGAACCTGGTTCACTTTATTTGCCAGCTTCTTAATAACTTCATCCAAGTCATTCCCATTGTTTTTTAGGATCCGTTTTATTTTATGTGTATGAGTGTTTTGTCTGCATGTGTGTATACCACATGTGTGCCTGGTGCCTATGGAGGTTAGAAAATGGCGTCGGATGCCTGGAACTGGAGTTATGGATGGTTGTGATCTGCTGTTGGGGCTGGGAATTGAACCTGGTCCTCTGCAGGAGCAGCCAGTTTTTAACCGCTTGAACCATTTATTCCTCCAGCCTAGTCTTTTCCACTCTTCACATCCTAGAGGTCCTCACCAGGTATATCACAATAGATTCTTCTCCGCTTAGGACATTCTAGAAAAAAATTATTCCGGAGTTTATAAATGAGTTCACAATCAGGCCTGTAGATTCAAAGATGATATTTGAAGACAGTACAGTTGATAACAGAACGGTAGACACTCAGCTGTCACAACAACAAAGGGTCCTAAGGCAGAACCTTGGAAAATGCCAAATTTGGTGGAGAGGTGGGTAGCCACTCTGGAGAAGGTGAAGAAACCACCAGGGAAATCTCATTCAAGCACAGAAACTGAGGATAAAGAGAATTCCAATACACTTTGCAGAGAGATGAGGACAGGGAAGTTAAATCACATGGTCTTCACCGCAGTGATGCACATGGGGCCCTTCAAGGGCTTCATCTCCGTGCTAGATCAACCACAGAAGCCAGGGTCTGGTCAGCTAAAGGGTGACTGGAGGAGAGAACCCAACCCCATGCGTGTCTAGCTCTTGCCTCAGGGCTCAACCTTTCCCTTCCCTTCTACACTTTCCCGCTCCCGCCACTGAATCCCTTTCCATTGGAGAAAGCCAGCTGCTGGCTTTAGAATCTCCAGCCACACTCCACACCAGTTTTCTACATCTCTTTGGACTAAGCTCATCTTTGAAGGGCAGGAAGCCTGTTCTGAGCCACCCTGCCCTTACCGTTCACCAGAATCAGTGTCTCTAAGCCAAAGACATCTCAAGAGACAGCAGACCACATGACTAGGGCTCGGTACCATTCTTCCTGCATGCAAAGGTCCAGAGAGAGACAAAGGAGAGGAAGTTGTCTCCTGCCATGGCCACAATTGTAAGAATTCCAGGCCGGAAAAAATGGAGTCTTCACAAGGAATGCCTTAGTTTTCGGCGAACAGGATAAATATGGGCTTAGTGGTTAAGTCCTCTGCAACTCTTCCAGAGGACCCAGGTTCAGACTCGGTCTCCGGGTCCAGAATATCAGCTAGAAGGAAAGTCTAGGAGTTAAAAGGATGTCCATGTTGGGTCCCCGGCCTCTTGCCACTCTTTCTGGGACTAACTCAGCCTTCATGGAGAGAGATGAATCTCAAATCATTCTCAGCTGCATGCCACTCTGGCTGGAGAGAAAGGGATCCATTCTCCAGAGCCCACACTGGCTGCCACCTCACCAACAGGGGGAAAATAACCTTCACCAGACAGAATGGGAAGGTGCTGGGTTTCGTGAGACAGAAATGGAATAATCTGGTTTTTATTAAATATCAAGAGAAGAGTATTCGTTCATGCCAGAAACACAAATATAAACATTATCATGTGGAAAGCATTTACTCTGAAGGGACCATCTGGCAGAGCCGTGAAGACCACTCTGTGTGCTGAGCCTCTGTGTGTCACGTTAAAGTAGCGAATTCAGAGCAAGCCACACTTTCAGGGCTTGAAGGAAGTACTGTGCAGTAATGATTTGTCATAAGCGTCCTAGAGATAGTTCTACTTTTCTAAATGCCGTTTTATGAAAACAAAAGCTCAATACAAGTGTGATTATTGTTTCAGAGTCTCTTACTCTTTTAAAAAAATAGTAATTCTTCCATTGGGGACCTAACTCCTGCAGTCTGTTCACATGCAGTGTATGGAGGATGAGATATTTCACAAAAAGAATGGGGGCTAGGGATACAGCTCAGCCAGTACAGTGCTTCCCTAACATGCACAGAGCCTTTCTATTCGATCTCCAACACTGCACAAAATGGCTATTGTGGAGCCGGCCTATAATCTCAGCACTGGGAAGGTGGAGGCAGAACACTAGCAGCTCATGGTTATCCTTGGCCACAACCTTGTCTCTAAAAAAGAAAGGGTGTCTCAGAATCTGGAGCCTGATCAGTTGCTATTAATAAAAGATTAACATGGAACTGGAGAAATGGCTTATGGTTAAGAACACTTGCAACTCTTTCAGAGGACCCAGGTTCAATTCTCAGCACCACATGGCAACTCATAACCTTCTGTAACTCCAGTGCCAGGGCATCTGATGCCCTCTTCTGGCTTCCACAGGCACCAGGCATGCCTATGGTATATAGACACACATGTAGACAGAACATTCATATACATAAAGATAGATAATTTTTTTGTTTGTTTTTTTGTTTTTCAAGACAGGGTTTCTCTATAGCTTTGGAGCCTGTCCTGGAACTAACTCTTGTAGACCAGGCTAGCCTCGAACTCACAGAGATCCGCCTGCCTCTGCCTCTCGAGTGCTGGGATTAAAGGCATGCGCCACCACTTTTTAATCGAAAAAGAATAGAAAATAACACCCTGAGATTATAAAGGAAATATGTGGTTCTTACCTGCAAAATATAACTTTAAAAACCTCATAACTGGGCCAAAAAGATGGCTCTGCAAAAGTAAAACCCTCGTTGTCCACATGACCACTACAGTTCAGTTCCAGAAATTCACACGGTGGGAGAGCAGAATCAACCCCCACAAGTTGTCCTCTGACTGCCACACGGGCACCATGGCACCCACAAAAAATAATTAAAAATCTAAAAAATATTAAACTCTCACTCTGTCACATTTGTGCCAGAAATCCTCAGTTTTCTGTGTCTAAAGGGAAAATCCTTACATTCCAGAAAGGAAGAGATACTTGGGGGGGGGATCCTTACATTCCAGAAGGGAAGAGATGTTGGGGGGGAATCCTTACATTCCAGAA
>NC_022011.1:1995877-1997441 GCF_000317375.1 Microtus ochrogaster
TCCTTACATACCAGAAGGGAAGAGGTGCTGGGGGCGGATCCTTACATTCCAGAATGGAAGAGGGGCTAAGAGAAGTTTGATCTGGTGACCTCGGGCCCCCTAGGATCCAAAGGGACTGTGTTTGCCTGATGCCCCCTCATCACCAGTGGACCATTGATGTCCTGTGAAGTCTCTGACTTCATTGGCCCGGAGATAGTGCTGTGGGCTGAACAGAAGAAGGTCCAAATCTCATTTCCAAAGACTCCCTTCTTTACATCACACTCTACATCCTTTGCAATGGAGGGATCTAGAAGATCTTTTTTTGGTTTTTTGAACAAATTCCTCAGTCTAGAGAAGTAGGCATCCAGAGAGGTCAGGAGGATTTGACCCTGATTGACAGTCTGTTCAGTCCTTAAGACTGTATTTCTGCTTCAGTCCCATGAAGACTAGAACACACACACACACACACACACACACACACACACACACACACTCCAGAAAGGATCACACTAAACAGCACTAAATAAACTAAATAGGCTAGAGTAGGACCTTAGAGCACCCGACCACATTTCTTCACTGTACTAAAAAACACACCTCTAACCACAGTACTCAGACACCATGGCAGTGGCCGTAGGGTCAACAGCTCCAGTACAGCTGGGCTGCATAGTGAGACTCTGTCTCAAAAAAAAAAAAAAAAATAGTAGCCTGATTTGGAGGTGTGAAGAAAGATAAAGTATGAAAGAAAGACATTTGCCTAATTAGTAAAACCACTGACAATTAACCAGTGACAATTATTCGTACAGCTCCCATTAATCCAAGACAGCCTTGGAGACCAACCTCAATGTGAAATCACAAAAGAACAGCCTCACGTATCCGTACATAGCACATGAAGTACAGATTTAATGAACTATCACATGACCAACTCAAGCCTTAGTCTTCCATGAAACACCAAAAGGAAGAGGAAATTTTAATGTCCAGTCAGGGTTTAAAACATCTTCTTCGGGTGGGCTGGGGACGGCTCAGTGGTGAAGAACTCTTGATGCTTTTGCTGATGGTTGGAGTTCTGTTTCTAGCACCCACACGGAGCGGAGTGGCATACAGGGCGGAATACAGGGCCTGTAACTCTGGTTCCAAGGGATCTGACACCTTCTTCTGACCTCTCACGCACACTGTATACAAGCATGTAGACATTCACTTATGCACAGAAAAATTAAGAATCTTCCTTAGCCATTTTTTCTTATTGAACCAACAGAAACCCTTCCCTAGACTTAAATTTCTTCCCTGTACCCAGCTCCACAGCCCTTCCGCTCTCCTCGATCCTTCATACACAGATCCAATAACTTTCTGGTTGCCCCTCCTCACCCAACATCCACGCTAAAGACAAGCCCAAGCCCTCAGCTAGGCCCAAAGTAAACAAACTGCCAAAATCAACAGGTCCTCATAACCCTCCCGAACACCAAGAGACAGGGAGGGACAGCAACAATCCTTCAAGGTGTGCCAGGACTCGGGATTCAGAGATTCCTTACAAACGGGTGAGATTATAATCCGCAAGATTATATTATATTATATTATATTATATTATATT
>NC_022011.1:1997931-2002273 GCF_000317375.1 Microtus ochrogaster
CACACACACACACACACACACCCTAACACACACACACACACACACACACGGGAATGGGGAATTGCCACACAAGTCCCAGGGAAATTGCCCTCTCTCCACTCTCCAATGCACAAGCGATCAAGAATGAAAGAGAATCCACTCGCAAGAAGAAAAGCGAACCCCAGAGTAGTCATGGGCTCTAAGAGCAGGAAAGAATCAAACATTTATTTTATTTTTATAATTAGAAACAATCTTTTCCCAAGGGCTGGGAAGAAAAGAAGGTAAGAAAACACAATTTAATTTTCTGCTTTTCTTTCTTTCTGTTTTCTGTTTTTGCTTTGTACAATCTATGTCATTGCTACTTATGAAAAGTTTTCAGATAGATTGTCCATAGCTGGAATGACAGAAACCACAAAGTGTGTTTTAAGGGGGAGCCATATTTGGAAAAGTATTATTTCCATGAGGACTTAGACATGCAGTCCCTGATTCTGACCGTGTGCTTCTTGGTGGAGACCGGCTGCCTTTTCCAGCCATCATGACAACGTCAGTGGGTCTGGGGAAGGCCGGCTGGAGGCACCCACCTCCTGTTATCTCCCAACAACTTGGACTAGATTCTGCACTGATTGACAAGGGTGAAAATGAGAATCAAAAAATAATATTTCAGACCATCGGATATGTTCTAAAGAGACGGTGGGGTGTCCAGACTGGCTTGTGGCCTTAAGGACTTTCGTTCCCTGGTAGCCGTGGCCCCAGGGCCTCCGCTCTGCCCAGGGGCTGACTACAGACAATGTTAGCCTGCACAAGGTTTCTGTTGAGAAACTCACAGTGTGATTGCCTATGTCATATGCCATGAAGTTAAGGCTTGGAATCTCTCACTTGAACTTTTTTACACCATCCCTCGTGCGTGCCAGAAAAAGAACAGCTGCCAGAAAGCATTTTCCTGTCTCTAAAAATAAAACGCTGGCAAGGCTTCATGCCCTCTGTGCCAAGACCTGGCCCTACCCAGGATAAACAATAGATGACCAAACCGACAGGAGGCAAATACCGGCCCTGAAGTAGGCCTGTGTCTGCAGGAAGTGTTCAGGCCAGAGCATTTGGAGCCGTAGACTAGGGGGCCCATTCCCCACAGTGGATGGTGAACAGTTGTTACCCCAACACAGGGCCAGCTGTAGCCAAGACAGAAGGCCTCCAATTACACTAGAGTCTTTGCCTCAATGGGTCACAGAGCCCCACCAATTCCTGCTTTCAGAGACACGGAGTATAAGCCTGCCTGGCTGTCGTGGGGTGGAGGAAGCTTCGGAAAGGAGAGAATTCCATACGCATCTACCTGGATTTGCTGCTCAGCGGTCAATGCCTCCTGGACTGAGTGCCCTCATCTGGGAGATGCAGGCCCAACAAACCACCTTAAGAGGGAATATTGTACTAGTAACGAACTTTCCCATTTTAATAGCCTCTCTCGATCTTTCAAATGCCACTGTGGTGCGTGGCAAGTGCCTGAGCCTTGCCATTAGGGCTCAAGTCGTCTCTACACCAGCCACTTGGCTTTTTGCTTGTTTGGGGACTTAGGAGGGCTAAGCGGAGAAGTGGAAGCAAGCATCCACAGGCATAATCACCCCATAAACAAGCTTCAGAGTGCTGGGCCGGCCCACATGACGGATGTCACTCACCCTAATGTCACATCATAAACAAAACTGAATGGGCCTGTTCTCCAGCAGGACTGGAGTGACGCCTGCTCACACTGTAAATATTTATGGAGTTATAGCTCCTAGACTCTATTTTTCCAGGTGAGTAGCTTTTGATGACAACCTTAAGCAGAGACTTCCCTGAAATCACAGAACAGCCAGCATAGCTCGGCTGTCAGTGGTCCACAGAGTGGAGAAGGGGAAGCAAGCCTCCATTCCGTGAGGCTTGTATGAGTGGGAAGCTCATTTATGTCAGAGTTCTCATTCAAACTATGACAGCATTCTCTGGAGCGAGGAACATGGGAAGAAAGATAGGCCAGTTGGTTCTACTCAGGCAAGGTGATGAAGAGAGCCTGGCAGACCCTTGTCACCAATTTCAGGCCCCTCCCACCACCCTGCTGGGAGACCCCTTCCTTGCTCTTTGAGCCTGTCTCTTAGGAACAGAAAAGAAATGTACACCTCACTCCATTACTGTGCTCATTTGAAAGGAATTCTCAGAATGTGTGGATGTCTGCCTGGGTGTCTCTCTGAGTGTTTATGAACAGCCCACCCCTCGAGGTAGTTATTCCTGCCTATGTTAGAAATGGCACCCAGAATCCCCTTCATCATCCATAAGTTTTTCTGCTTTTTGCTCCCTGAGCAGCCTTAGCCCCTCCTCCACCCAAGGCTGTCCAGCAGTCCTGAGACCTAACACCCCCAATCCTTGTCCCTACACAATGCTTGCTAATTTCGTTGTCATTTTAAAGCCTAGAAATTATTCATCTCCTAAAGACACCAGTGCCCTTGACTCAGTCCTGCTAAGCCTGCCTCTTCCTGAGGGAGAGGGTGGCATTTCGCCTAGGATGTGTTCTCCAAACCTCAGGGTAGCCCTGGCCCCATCGCAGGGATCTGGCCCCTCAGGGGAAAGTTGACGCTCTTTTGGCTCTAGCCTGGGTAGCCTGGGAAGCCTTGTTCCGCAATGGTTTTACAAAGTGACTCACAGGCTGCCTTGACCACCCTATCTGGGGAAGCCAGGGCTGCCATGTATGGTCTTTGCTCGGTGCCACCCACCTCTCCGTGTCACTCCGCGTTCTGCGCCAGGACAGCCTGAGTCATACAGCTCAGCACATTCCTTAGACGTTGGATCGTCTTTCCTTGTTATTACTTTGCCTTTGTTTTACGCAGCACCTGGTTTCATTTTAAAATCCCAAATAAAATCACCCGGCTAGGGTGGGGGTGGGAAGAGAACAGAAGGAAAGCAAGGAAAACAAGAGAGGGAGAGCCCTGGGCTGGCGGTGGGGACGGAGGAAAGGGATGAAGCCCCGCTTAGTGGGAAGTTCAGGGGAGGAACAGGACGCCGCCGCCACAAATTAATCCCTTTTGACTAGAGTGCTTTTAGCCTGAAAGTACCTGGCGGCCAGGACTCCTCCCACTCCTTCCTAACGTTTGGCCGCAGAACTGTCAGTATTTTTCTTACAGGTCATGTGATCCTTCCACGGCCCTCCATTTTCCAGTCTCCTCAATAAACTGACTAATCTTTAATGACCCGAAGGAACTTTCCAGATACAGCGCGCTATGATTCTGTAAATCGGGTCTGCCTCCTTTATCTTGTTCTATAAACCCTGACTCGTTGTGTGAGGCAGTATTTTTCCACAAGCTAACATTTTTTTTTTCTGTTCTGTTTTTCCTATGGGGGTAGGGGCAGTGAGGGACAGGCGTAGAAGGCAGACTCAGCCCTACCAATGTGGCTGGTCACACTGAGTTTCTGTGCCCAGGTTATTTCTGTAAACTCGTCTGTAAAGCTGTTGACATTGATTTTTAGAATCGAAACAGAATTCTAACAAACTCTGGCTTGCATGCCGCAAAAACGGAACACTGGGTCAGTGAAAAAGCCTTGCCATGGATAAGCGTATTTCTAGGGGTGGCGACGTGCAGTCACTAGGGCATGGTCCTCGGGTGCCAGCCTGGGCACCTACCCAGAGGGCCCCTCGCTCTGCACGTGCAGGGCAGACAGGGGGTGGGGGCGGGGCGCTCCTGAGCCGCCCGGCAGCATTTTCAATGCAGAGATCTGGCGAGCTTAATGGAAACCACATGAAGGGTTCCCGGGAAGCAGACCAGATGGCTCCCAGCGAATGTATTTAACCCAACCTGGGGCTAAAGGAAAAATAATAATGATGATGATGGCTGGGTCGTGTGGGGCGCGGCTAAGGGTTAGGGTGCGACTTTGGGTTTTCTGTGCAACAGGCGCCCTGAGTTGGGGGACAGGCTGGATCTGGAGCGCAGAAGCGCCGGCTGCCAGTTGGGAGGTTTGTTTTGGGGCCTTGTGCTTCTCAGGTCCTAGTGGGGACTTCGCAGGCGAGAGGGAGGCGCACAGGCCTGTGGGCGGAGCCGAAGGCGGAGCGGGCATCTGAGTCAGATTTCCTTGTCTGGAGGGAAACCTGGCCTTCTCTTCTGACTGATGGCTCTGGAAACAGAGAAGTCTTTTCTCAGATGTAGAGAACAGACGGGGTGGCTCTGGGGCCCACCGTGGTGGCGGTCACACCACCATTTGCGAGGTTCTTGCAGCAGAATGTGAGTCTGGCATTTACTTTAAAGGAACATTTAATTACGATTATGACACCCCCCTTCCTATCAGCGCACGCGCGCGCCCACACACACACACACACACACACACACACACACACACACACACACACACACAC
>NC_022011.1:2002745-2019773 GCF_000317375.1 Microtus ochrogaster
GAGACAGGGTTTCTCTGTGGTTTTGGAGCCTGTCCTGGAACTAGCTTTTGTAGACCAGGCTGGTCTCACTTCTGCATTTTCTAAACAACAACAACAAAAACCCTTTCTGTTTGGCATAGTGTGCCTCAGTCACGAAGGACAGATCAATAAACAAGAGTTTAGAAAGGTGAGAACTCTTAGGATCACTAAGGACCTGATTAGATCTGTCTCCCCACCCCACCCCACCTTTCCCCACTTTCTTTAGTCAGACAACCTTGGGTGTGAACTCTCTGCATTTCAGTCCTACATAATAACTTCTTCAAGTCAAGTCCCAAGAATATAAATCATTCGAGGATGGTTACCAAAGGCACTAGCCATCAAGGAATGTTTAAAAGTGAGTGTTGGTGGCCTGGCAGCTAGGCTGGCACTTCTTCCCTCAAAACATCAGTACCTGTTGAAAACCATTTTATGGGTGCCAGAGGGATGGCTCAGCAGTTAAGAGCCTGACTGGTCTTCCAGAGGACCCTGGTTCTAGTCCCAGCACCCACCTGATGGCTCACATCCATCTGACCTGGAGATCTCTGAGGGCATCAGTACACGCATGGTCCACGCCAACCATTCACACACACAAAGAACATAATTAAAATTGAGATGTATTACTTTACTCATAAAAGTCATTTTGTGAGTAGTCAGGATTCTAGAGTCAACATCTCTCAGATAAGTCCCCCGTATTTGATATATGTGACAGGGAGAGAAAGAAAGAAGGAGGGATGGAGAGAGACAGGGAGGGCCAGAGAGAGAGAGAAAGAATGCTTTTGGACTGTTAGTACATCACAAAAAACATATGAAGATGTATTTGGGGAGTGGCCAGGGAAATATCTGTCAGAGGAGAAGTGTCCTTCAGCACAGCTGGGACACTGACCGGCGCTGGAATTGCCTGGCCTCAGAGCAACTCTGTGCAGCAAGAGGGAATTATTTAATAGTAGTTAATCATCCCCTCAGACAGCTCCCAGGAGGAAGCTGAGAGTAATACGCTTTCAAGAAATCATCTTCCCTTCCCAGAAGTGAGCCCCAGTTGGCCAGAGAAGCAGACCCTTGACTGAATGCACAAGGAACTTTCAATGGACCCATAGCTCCTGGGGGTCCCACGTATTTCCCCAACGGTGTTGCCTACCAGTGCTTACGCATTCCCTAGATCTCCAGCAAAAGCTTCATTCTTGAAGGCCACCAAGAGAACAGGCTTAGCTGTGGGACCCAAGGGGAGCTAAATTTGTCCTGTTAGCTAAATTTGCCAGCTTCCCTTGGTGCTCCAGACCAGCCTTCTCAAATTGACATGTGTGTATAATTGGTATTCTGGTGCAACTTGAATAACATTTTAAAAATTTTAGTGGTCAAGTTATTCTTTCTCCCTAACACACATAGCTAGCATACCAAACTTATGACATCAGAAATATAACTACTTAGCATGAAGCTGAGTTGTTTAAATTCAACTTAAAGAAAGGTTACAATAAAAACTGTGGGATAGCTAATATTATTGTTTTCTTTTATAATAAACGAAGTTAGAGGGCACATAGAAAAAAAAAACTTTTTCTTTGCTTTTTAACCTATTCTTCAGGAATCCCTGCCAGAGAATTGCGTATATAAGTGTGAGCATGTGTGTGTGTTCATACATGTGTATGTCTGTGTTTGTGTGTGTCCATGTGTTTATGTGTGTATGTGCCTGTGTGTATGTGTGTATGTTTCTGTGTACTCATGCCTGTGTGTATGTGGCATGTATGTTTGTGTGTGTGCGTATGCATGTTTATATGTGTGCGTGTACATATGTATGTGGCATTTGTATGTATATGTCCCTCTGTGTGTGCATGTTTGTGTGTATGTTATTTGTGTGTGTGTTTGTGTGCCTCTGTGTGTGTAATGTGTGTGAATATGCATGTGTGTGCTTGCAGACACCAGAAAACAACTTCAGTGCTTGATTCGCAGACGCCGTCTACCTTGTTTCTTGAGTTAAGATCTCTCATTGGGCTGCTGTTTGCCAGTAGACTTGACTGGCTGGCCAATGAGCCTTGGGGCTCCATCCAACTGCCTCTGCTTCCTCAAGCCCACAGCACCACACCCAGCTTTGACGTGAGTTCTAGGGGTTAAACTAAGGTTGCTGTACTTCCAAGGCAAGCACTTAATGGCTAAGCTGTCATCACCCCCACCAGCTTCTTCTGCCAGAATCCTAAGGAATAAAAGGACCTCACTTTAACATCTGGTTTCAGAGCACTGGGATTTGAGAAGGTCTGATCAGTCCAGTCAGAGTGCTGGTCAGGGGAGGCCATGTCAAGGAGAGCAGGGACTACAGACCCTGTGGCACAGGGCAGGCGGGTGAGAATGGTGAGATTGGGACACTCAGCACCCACGGCGGGTCCCCGGCAAGGCAGATCCCCTGCAAACTTGATGCATCTGTCACAAGCGGCAGAGTCCTCCAGCTCTCAGAGCCTGCGATGGGAATTGCATCCCCAGATCCTCTCTGAAGCCTGTTTCCTGAACAAGTGACAGGTCTGCACAGGACACGTGTGGAGGCCTCTAGGGGGAACAGCCCACCTTTCAGGGGAACATAAAGGAAGGCTGTTTTCTCACCAATGCTAAGCACGCCCACACCTCCGTTCCGCACTCTGCAGACACACCCAGGGCCCAGGGCCCAGAACAGAATGACAAGGTACAGTTCTTACTTGTTTCAGGAGGTTTTTCCCCCTAGTCCTGTAATTCATGAGGAGCTCAAAGCCTGGCTTTGGTGGCTTCATACCTAGAGTGAAGACACATACATTACCTAAGTGCTTTAGGTAGAGCAAAGTCTGCTGGAATAAGGAGGGAAGCTGATTGGCCTCTTGTTTCCCCTGCTGAGGGCTGAACACAGTCTTGCCCACACTAAGCAAACCACTGAGTTACTTAGCCGTCTTTCTGCTGCTTTCTTTCTAGTTTGGGAGGTGGCGTTGTTTCTTTTATTCTTTTGAGGCAGGGTTTCATGTCGCCTTAGTTAGTCCTGTGCTCCTGTCTTCATCCTCCTGCCTCAGCCTTCTGAGTGCTAGGGTTATAGTCATTAGTCATTGGGCTGTGTCTCTTTTTCCCGCTCACCCCCCAGACAGGTTCTTACTGCTGTGACTGGCCTGGACCTCATTACACAGACCTGGCTAGCCTTGAGCTCACGGAGCGGGGCCTGCTTCTGCCTCCTGAGTGCTGAGGCTAAAGGTGAGCCCTCCACTCGGGCTCTTTATACTTTTCAGTTTGAGACACCATCGCACTAAGCTCCCCAGCCACTCCTCAAATTAACACTCCTCCTGCCTCAGCCTCCTGAAAAGCTAGGATTCCATGCTATGTTCCAAGGCTCTGCTTGAGATTCGCTGACATTCTGAAGCACTTTCTAAATCAAAAGTCCCAGACCCTCACTCACACCTCCCCAGCCTCAGCAGCGGCTCCCCACAATGCTTGTTCTCAGAGCGGCTGAAAGTCAAATGTCTGCTGGACGTGTCCCCTCCCCTGTCATAGCTAATCCTACTTTCTTCGCTGCTAGGTCTCATAAAACGAAGTGGCCAGGTAGGTCAGTGGGGCGGAGGCAGAAGTGCAGAGAGCTTTATTAAACAGTCTCTGATCCTGGAAGCCGTGAAAACAGCCAAGGTCACAGTCAAAACATAGACTACAGTGGGTAGGAATGGTAGCTTACTGGGTACAGGGTGGGGCACGGGGGTTGGGGGAGGAACACTTACATAAAGTTCTGTAATCTGGGAGACTTACACAAGGAGCTTCAGAACCCCAAATCTGGTGTGTCTGGAGAACAGAGAGTTGGGAATTAATACCAACCAAGGCAGACATGGAGGTCCTGAGATCCCAACACTGGGAAGGCAGAGACAGGGAGATACTGAGATTGATGCCAGCCTAGGCTACATGGTAAGACTATGTCTCCAAACCCCACACAACAAACAACAGAGCCCAGACTGGCTGAGAAGATGGTTCTGTGGGTGGAGAGCTCTGAGCTCAGCCCCACGACACCCACAGTAAAACTGTAAAAACCAAAAACCAGAGAGGTGCTGGCTAACTATAGCACTGGCAATGGGGCAGAGGGAGGGTTGGGAGGTGAGCAGACAGGCCACCACAGGGCACTAGCCAGCCAGTCTAGCCAATTAGTGAGTTCCAAGTTTGGTGAGTAATAATAAAGTGGTGAACAATAGAGAGAGATTCCCAATGTCAAAAATCCATTATAACCAGTAAGATGAAAAGACAAAACTGGATGAAGCACTTATAAGTCAGGCTGGGCAAAATTGTCCAGTCCTAACATGCAAACAGTTTATAAAAATCAATAAGAGAAAACCCAGCTATCTCAACAGAAGCATGGGCGAAGGGAATACGTACTTCAGTATCCATAAATTCCATGTTTGTGAATTCACCTATTTGCTAAAATCTATGTGTAATCCTGAGGTTAATGCAGCACTTTTGGGGTCACTGAGAAGCATGTTCAGAGTGGGAAAGACTGGAATCCCGTCATGTACGTCCGTGCCGAGGTCAAGCGCGGCCAGGCAGCCTTGGCTGCGTCCTCCTAGGTAAATTCAGTGTCCTCTCGCGGTCACTTTGGAACTCCGTTTCTGCTGCTCTGTGTTTCTCCGCTGAGGACTTTGCTGTTTAAAATGGTCCTGACCATCACACTGAAGTGCGGGTATGGGGTCCATGCGCAAAGAGGCCTGCCTCTCGGGGAAAGAACTTCTCTAAGAAAGCTCCACGTTAGCACCATTGGCTCAAGTTCAATGCTAATACATTGGCATACATTGAAAAGTCTTTGAACAGAAAACATACATATAAAAGTTAGTGTGTTGAATTTTTTATTTTTAAGGGTTTTATAATAAAGTTTATTTTTAAAAATACATTAAAACAGAGTTATATCGATAAACTGGCATAAACGTTGTGCCTAGAGGTTGGCAGAAGCCAGACTTTCCATCTGCCGGGAGCAATGGTTCTGTCCTTAATGTAGTGTGCGGTTGAGCTTTAGAAGTAATGAGAACCAACTACTGTTAACAGAAACACTCGTGAAATTAGGAAACACGAGGGAAGATACTTAATCTATCCAAGAAAGCTAAGCAAGGCGGTGGTGGCGCACGCCTTTAATCCCAGCACTGGGAGGCAGAGGCAGGCGGCGGATCTCTGAGTTTGAGGCCAGCCTGGTCTACAAGAGCTAGTTCCAGGACAGGCTCCAAAGCTACAGAGAAACCCTGTCTCGAAAAAAACTAAAAAAAAAAAAAAAAAAGCAAAGCTAAAGAAAATGCAACTATTGAATTGGGAAACATTGGGTTATAATTATCTTCATCAACCTTTTGAGGAATAAAAACTCCACTCTCACTGTGCAGCCCAGGTTGACCTTGAACTTGTGACCCTCCTGCTGTGGGCTCTCTTGCCTGCTGGAATCACAGGCCCCTAGGCTCAGATTAAAGCGGGTGTGAGAATATAGGAAAGCACTGTGGCTAATACCGGGAGGCAACTTATCTATGAATAAAACAAGTTTACTTTCCAGCCCAAGAATTTCACTCCTGGGAATGCACTAAGATGAATTTATCATTGAGTTAATGTGTTTATGACAACTTTTCATTTTCCTAACACTGTTTATAATAATTATAACTACAATACCCCTAAATGTCTGGCAAATAGAAACAAGGAAAAAAGAAAAATAATGCTAAATGCTTTCCGACACAGGATATTTTTAAATTGTGATGTATCCTATCAGAGGCATGTATGAGTCCATTAACTATGATAGCAAATGGTTATGCTTATTAGCAAGGAAAGGTGTTCATAACAATATTGACATATAAAAGTAGATTACAGAGGACAAGAACCAGTATGATCTGGTCAACTTATTAGACACTCGTGTACAAGCATATGATGTATATACACTCGTATTGATTTTTGTAAGAAGTGTAACTGAAATGTAAATTATTATTATCCCAGAGGAAGAGAAAGAACTTCTCGTGTTTTCTTTCTTCTGAAATGCCGTGACGTGAAGCCAGGGCCTCCTGGGGTGCCAAGGGATTGCTTTGCCACTGACCTGCACCCAAAATTTGTTTTTCACTGCTGTTTCTTTTTCTAGTCCCGTCGTTGTTTGAGAGTTTACAGTCAGAGACTTACAAGCTTATGTGTGGTTATTGCCACATGCAGAAAAGAGACAACGCAGGGAATGTGGTAACCGCCTCAGCCTGTCAGGTTGTTTACATTGGTAACCTTGGTTGCCCATTTATCACCTAATAGGAAGCTACAAAATAATACGTAGAAATAACTGTTTGATAAATGAATATTCATCTTTAAAACTCATCCCACTTGAGTTTGTTTTTTTAAACATGCTTTGCTTTTGTTAACAATTTTCTACTACACATTTTTCTAACATATTACCATAAAAAATTCAAACATGTAGAACAGTTAAATGCTTGTATAATGAACACAAGACTCCCACCTAGACCCCACAATTAATGTTTTCCTCTTTTTACCTTATCACATATATATATATATATATATATATATTTGTTTAACTTTGCAAAACTGTGTTATTTTGACTGTTCAAAACACTTGATTTGGTCTAATAAAGAGCAGAATGGCCAATAGCAAGGCAGGAGAAAGGATAGACAGGGCTGGCAGGCAGAGAGAATAAATAGGAGGAGAAATCTTAGATTAAGTGCTTTGTACTTTCAATTCAAAGATGTGAGTTCTCCACTACTGGCTTCTGCCACCATGCCTGCCTCCTGCTGCCAAGCTTCACCACCATTACGGTCTCTGACCAATTGAGTTTGGTTTTTTTATGACTAATACGCAGGGTTCAATCCCTTACATGCACTAGTAAGAGATCTTTAGGAAGAGTCACAACGTACCACTTTGTGCTTGACGTGGAGGGTGGTGTTCTGAGAGGGTCCCGGTACACCAGGGAGTCCTCCTGTGTGCAGATGCAGAAGGAGTCAAGATAAAACTTAGCCCTCAGGTTAGACAACCACTCCCACACTGCACAAGCTACCTTTGTTTCCTGTTAGCCCTCAATGCACAGAGTAGTTACGAGGGAAATGGTGACTGGCATTTAAATTCGCAGTAAAACCTTCAGGAGCTTTGGGGAGGGACATGCCTGTTCATGTCTGGAATGCTGTGATCACTGCGCTCTTAGAATCCCAGGGAACTGTGGCTTCGGAGAAATCTCAAACTGCACTCTCCCTGACTTTCTGGAACGTTCCGGGGTATCTTACAGCTTCCACACTCCACTCTGACCCACTTTTCCCAATACATCTGAGCGGATTTTAAGCGAATTTACTGAGTTTTACAACCATCACCGTAATCCATGTCTTGTTTCCGCAGACTGTGGAGAACAGTGAGCGCTCATCTTTGGGAATATGCTTGGCTAGCCAGTTTCCCTTGCACGTTCACACTTGACAAAATAGGGAAACTTGACCTCCACTTTTTAATTAAGGATGTTTACCATTACCCTAATTTATTATCCTCCGTCCACCTCCCTGCTTCCTAGATTAGAGCCGCAAACAAATGGGAAGTTTTCGTTGATGAGACTATCTCAGGAAATGCCAACAAATTTTACCTTCAGAAACTGGCTATCACTAAACACCAAACACACTTAGTTTTAACAGTAGATTGTCGAGAAGGCAACTGAAGGCTGGAAAGCGCCTGCTGTGGCTGTGTGGGAGACGCTCCAGTTTGGAAGGGGTCTTGGCGGCATCTATCCTAATCATCAAGCCCAGCAACACAGGTGTCTGTCATGGCAGAACTGCCCGAGATGCTGGTGGTTCAGTTTTCACTCAGTAGGCTGGCATCCAGCTCTTACCTGTTTCAAGGAAACTTAAGGAACTTTTAAGTTCCTTCAAATGAAGGCTCAGGAGCACAAAGTGATGGTGGGAGATGGTGACAAAGCAGTGCCTGTCATCCTGGAGTTCTGTGCACCGTGTATGTGTGCACCCAGAGAAGGGGAGCTTACATGGAGCATCAACAATGGACCAACACTTAACCTGAGGGCCACGAAAACCTCTAAGGATTTAAGATGGCTGCTATCAGGGCATTAAAGTCTGCCTGGAGATTTTTTTTTCTGAAGACCAGGGCTTTCACGGGGTTTTTCAAAGTGTCTCAAAAGCACCAGGCTCCACTGTCTTAGACAGCTGTCAGCCATTGGGGCAGACGGCAGGTTTCTAAGAATTGAGCATTCAGCAGTCTGTGTATGAGATACACATTATCCTGTGCTTGGTGAAGTTTTGGGTATGATAACAGGATCATTAGACATGGAAGCATTCTGACCTCTGGAAGACTCATGCAAACATACATATAAAAATACTTTAATTTACCCCGAAGAGTCCAGCAAAGAGTCACATGCATGTATAAACGAATAGCAGCCATTCAGCAGGAGGTGAGATGGTTCAATTGGCCACGGTGCTTTCTGATAAGCCTGAAGCAAGAGCTGGATTCCAAGACCCACAGAGCAGGAGAGAATGAACTCCTGCAAGTGTTCCTCCGACCACAACACTGCACCCTGGCAATGCTCCTCCCCATAAATAAAATGTTATGAAAAATAAATCAGATAAAATGATTTTATTTATAAAATGATTTTATTTATAAAAAAATAAATAAAGCAAAATGCAAACAGTTATAAAGTCCAAGAGCAAATTCTAGAATTGATTATCATATTCTTTAACTTCTAAGTTGTGAGTAAAATATTCATTTATCTGCCTTAACAATTACAAGTGAGCTATTGCCATATTTTAAAGGTGGCTAACATCAGGAAAATTTAGGAAAGCCACGCATGAACATTCCCAAAATATGTTTGAGCTGTAAGGAAAGATAGAACCAAGAACAATGCTTCATTGTTTCCTGTCTTCAGCCACGTAGCTCAGTCCTGTTGGGGGCAGACCCCTGGTCTACTCACATAGCCTACCCAAGTCACTGCTGTACCCACAGGGGAGTGCCAACCCTACACTCATGGGCAAAAGGAACTGCAGCAACCCCAGCCCATGTCATCCTCCAGCTGGGAGGTGCACACAGTCACGGATGGCATCTTGTGACCTTCCTAACAACAGGATTGGCTGCCAAGGTTCCCTGTGTCCAGGCTCTGAGGGGAATTTGGAAACTGTAGCCCTTACACTTGAATATTTTCCGGCAAACACATTTAACTATTTATTCGTCAGTTTCCTAATTTAGACCAGGGAAACTAAAACAGCTAAACAGAATTCCCACCACCTGGAAGGGAGGCTGTTGTTTCTGAGTCAGGAGGGCCCATCCTGGGATTGCTTGGGCCCTGCTGGCATGAGTCTGCCATGGCTGTTGACATCAGCATGGTGGGATCTCAATTCCAGGCCAAGAGCATATCCCTGCCCAGATTTATTGGTGGCCAATATTATCGTTTTCCCCCTCTTTCTCTGTAGTTTAAAAGAAATATACAAATTAGCCAGAAAGTGACGAATTCCTAGTGTTAGACACACTCCTTCCTGATATGCCAGCTCCCACCAGCTCATACCCCAAGTCTACGTGGAAGCTCTGAGGTGAGTTCAAACCACTCTGTTTTCTTTCCTGCACACTCTGCGGCAGTGGTGGCTGTCAAGGTCATGGTGCAATAGACCTGGGGGTGAGAGCAGTGTTAAGGGAGGACCCTGCATGCTCGATGCCTGTTTCCAGATCTCACAGAACAGCTTGCTTGTTAGTGACGGCAGGTGAAACAGGATGGCCCCAGAAGAAGTCATGCAGGCTCCCCTGCAAGGCTTTGTGGGACCCCCTTCTCCCCTCCCAAGACTGTAAATGCTTCTATCAGAAGGGCGATGGTGAGCTCTGACCCTGCCCAACAACAGTGCAGGGGAGATGGTTGGAGGAGCAACAGGGCCCCCTCCAGGAGACATCGAATGAGCGAAGTGTAACTGGTGGGCAAAAACAGCACAGTGAAGGTTGACAGATGGGATAATCGTGAAGAAGAGGAGCTAGGTCTCATGTAGGATTGGTGGGCAGATTTCATCAGCTGTGTTCTCTCTTTAGAGCTGAGCGTTGTGAAACCTTCCTCTTGGCCCATGTCTAGATGTAAGAGCACAAGGGGACCTTAGAGAGAGGTAAGGGGTATCTCTGTGTCACAGGGACCCTTGTGCCCAAAGCCCCTTTCTTCAGGGAAGCCCTAACTCATCTGCTACAATCCTCAGGTTGGTGCCCCAACCTTAGGAGAGAAAGCTTTGAAGGTGGTCCAGTAACAGCCCATGGGAACAGATTCCCAAGGGTTAATACAAATAACAGTAACAGAGTTTGGAAGCCATAAGCCATCCACCTTAGTAAGAAATGAAAGAAGAGTCTTTCCTGCGCCCTGGGCCCCAGCTGCGCTCACAGAATCAGCAATCTACCAGCTCCCTCCCCCTCCCTTCACATCATACTGATCATCACTTATTCAAACTACATAAATACAATGCTTCATAGTCAGGGTTTGTCTGGTACATTAGTTACTTTTCTATTACTGTAATAAAAATACTACATCCAAAAGCAACTTAAGGAAGAAAGTTTATTTTGGCTTGGTTCCAGAGGGAGAGTCCTTACTGGCCAGGGAAGTATGGCATGCAGGCAGGAAATTGACTGGTCACGTTTTCCACGGATGCACAGGAAACAGTCAGCAAGTGGGAAGTGGGGAGTTTGTGAAGACTTTGTTTTGTTTTGGTTTGTTTTGTTTTGGTGATACAAAGTTTCTCTGTGTAGCCCTGGCTGCCCTGAAACTCAATCTGTTGGCCAGGCTGGCCTTAAACTTTGAGATGTGTTGTGGAGTATTAATTTAACTGTGAAAAGATGTGTTACATTTGTTTATGTTGTGGACTATTACTTTAACTATGTGAAAGTGTTTTATCTGTTTATACTATATTTGTTTAATGATGTAAGGATGTGTTATCTTGCCTGCCTAAGGCACCTGTTGGCCTAATAAAAATCTAACGGGCCAATAGCTAGGCAGTAGATGGGTAGGTGGGGCTGCTGAGCAGAGAGAGTAAGTAGGAAGAGAAATCTAGGCTTGTGGGGGGGGGGGCGGTAAGGGAGGAGAGAACAAGGTTGAAAGAGAGAGAGAGAGAGATGCCCTAGGCCAGACAGACAGATATGGAGTAGGACATACAGAATAAAAGAACGGTAAAAAGTCCCAAGACAAAACATAGATGAAGAGAAACAGATGAAATTGAGGTACAAGAGCTAGTGGACAAGCATAAGATAAGGGCAAGTCTCTGCGTCATGATTTGGGGCTGGCAGTCCAGGACGGCCTGGTACAGAGACCTGCCTGCCTCTGCCTCTGCCTCCTGAGTGCCAGGATTAAAAGCATTCACTACCTTGTCCTAGGCCAACCCAGAAGAGTTCTTGTCTAATCTCCTAGGCACCTGTCAATCCAATTGAATCGACAATCAGGACCAACTATCACTCGGGATTATGTTCTGTGATAGCAACTGTCCCAAGGACATTTTATCTATAGCATAACATCCGGGTTTTGATGCGTTCATACATATAAAATCCTCCCAGTGCAAATTGTACCTCCTAAAACAACAAAAGAGGGAGAGACGAGTCCACTGTGGCTATATGTCCTGTCACAGAATTGTCTGGGGGCAGACAGAGAGCTGGGCAGAAGCTGTCTGGAAAGACACAACACAGACTAGTCCATATAGCAAAGACTAAGCAGAAACGTTTGTTTGCTGGGTTTCAGGACACTTGATGTTTATTGGCTACTGCTGTTCATTGAATCCAGAAGCTGCTAAGCCTATGATGCCATATGCTCCGTCTCGGGACTCAAGTCCAAAAGCCACTACTGAATCTAACACTTGGGAAGAAAGTCAGTATGAAAGAAGAGCCATGTCAGCGTGGACAGACAAACAGGACTGAACCCTGACAGGATGTCATGAAGGAGCCTGGGGACCTTTGTCCTATGATGACCCTGAGTCACACTTGAGAGCAGTCCGTCTGAGGGGCTGGCGAGATGAATCAGCTGATGAGCCAGCAGTGCCTGCTGAGGAAGCACAAGGATAAAAATAAAAGTTTAGCTCCCCCAAATCCACACAAAAGTTGGGCACAGTGGGCTGGAGAGATGGCTCAGTGGCTAAAAGCACAGGCTGCTCTTGCAGAGGACTCTGGGTTCAATTCCCAGCACCCGTATGATAGCTCACAAGCATCAGTAACTCCAGTCCCAGGGGATCCAATGCCCTTTTATGGCCTCAGCAGGCACTGCATACACATGTTGCACAGATACACATACATGCAAAAATTCATATATGTGAAATAAACATGAGATCTAAAAAATAAGTTTGGCATAGTAGTGTATGCCTGTAATCCTGTCGCTGAGAAGGTGGAGATAGCGGGACTAGCCAATCAACCTTGCTGAATCGGTGAGATCTAGGTTCAGTGGGAGACCTTGTCCCAAAAGAGTAAGGTACAGAGTGACTGAGAAGGGTACGTGACATCAGCCTCTGGATTTCACATGTGTATGCACTCGTGTACATTCACCTGTATACATGTACACACATACATGCTATCTAGATACACATGCGCACACCCCCACATACCCAAATACATACAAACACAGTTCATCTGGGCTGGTAATGTGGCTCATTTGGTAGAGAATTTGCCTAACATGGGCTGGCGATGTGGCTCGTTTGGTAGAGGGCTTTCCTGGCATGAGCCCATTGGTATAACGGCACATGACATTGGTATAACTGTGCATGCCTCAGGACTTGTGAGGTAGGAACAGGAGAATTTTAGTTACACAGTTTGAGGTCACCTTGGTCTACATAAGGCCTTGAAAGAGAGATGGGGGAGATTAGACACAACAGCTGCACATGGCTACTGGTCAATACCGCTGTTCATGGTATCTCCTCTCAGACCTGCATCTACCCAGCTGTGGACCTGCGGCCTCCAGACCTCAGCTTACCATGTTCAGATGGCGTTCTAGAGGACGCAAGCAGCCATGTGAGTGGAAAGGTGTGGTGCTGCTCTCCTCGGGTGTGAGGTACTGCCGGCTTGTCTTCCCATACACCAGTAATTCTCCACCCTCATAAAGCGTCATCCCTTGAGCCCAGTTCCTCACGTGGTGGCGACCCCAGCCTCACAATCATTTTGGTTGCTACTTCATAACTGTAATTTTGCTACTGTTATGGATCATAATAAAAATATTTGATATGCAGGCTATCTGCTATGAGATCCCTGTGAAAGGACTGTTGAACCCCCGTCCCCCCAGGGGTCGTGACCCACATGTTGAGAACTGTAAATGGTGTGAGCAGATGTTTACCGTCACCTGTCTCTAAGCTGTGGGCTTCCACTGCCTTGCTCTCCTAAAGTAAAGGGGACAAAGTCTTGCCTGACTAACCCCCAGGTGAATGGCTACATTTCCTGTCATCACCATCCGCGAGCCATGGAGGAACACTGAAACTCCATCTCAGTCTCTTCTCCGAACAGCAGAACAGCGGAACCACCCAACGGCAACACTGGAAACCTTTGTACCCACCCACAGGCTGCCAAGTGAGTCCCTCCACCACCCAGCTTGCCCCCATTAGTGCATTGCAACTTTCAACTGCTCCCCAAATGGGCAGAGTACCAGAATATGTTATCAACTATCACTTGTGATTATCCTAATCAGTCGTATTAATGCTGCAAGACTCGATTCTGAGAGACGGCCGTGATGCTGGACCCTCTCTCTGTTTGCTTCTCAAAGTCAGACTTGGTGACAAGCTGGGCAGTTGTCCCCTTCTCCAGGGTGCAGCTGTTGGTAGGATGGAGCTGACCCTTCAAGCTGTCTGAGCTCGCTGACCTCACATTGTACACGAGGAAGGAAAACCATTCTCAGGCTGCAGGGAAAGGATTGGTGTGCCTTCCTGGTGTTAACTTCACATGGCTGAAGCAGTGGGGAGACTAGCAAACAGTGCTGAGCAGCAAGCACCCCAGTCTTGGTGTCACATCTGAGGCCAGCATAGCTCAGAGTATTAGCACTTTGTCAATGAGGCCAGGCTCTGCCGGAGGGATGGAGGGAGAGATACCCCAGAGTAACTGTCCCTTTTACTTCCTTGTGAGAGGGATCTGACCTTCTTGAGCAAGTGGAAGCCATATGGGCCACAATCAAGAACCCAAGAGTAAAAAAGAAAAATGGAAGAAGATGATGGAAGGGGGTAGGGGTTCTGCCATCACGTTCTATAAAAGCGTGACGTGAAAGCATGGATTCCAACCACAGATGTGAAGACCTTTGTGGGGTCCACCACAACACTGAAGGGAAAGACTCCACAGCAGATGCCCTGGAAGGCTGGGAAGCTCCGTTTCACTTGCCCTGTGTCGCAGTCAAGGCAGCTGAGCTCCAAGTCAAGAGAGATCTCAGCCTGGTACTTCCTCATGGGGGAGGAAAGGCAGTGAGTGAGCCTCCAGTTCCTCCCACCACGCCAGACACCACCAAGAGTCTTACTTCTTCTTGACTCCACTAGAATCCTAGGGTGGTCAGAGTGCTGAGGGAGGTTAGAGCCAAGGAGCAGAGGAAAGAACCCAAACCAGCCAAGAATCCTGGATCCTGCCTCCTATTTCAGGAGTAGGCCTGCTCGGTGAGTCATCTGTGAGTTATCTCAACTGACTCGCAAGTACTTCGGGATTCCTCATGCTCACAATCCTCAGAGCCAGCATCTGTCTGCCCCACAGATGCAAAGTGCAACATGCGCACACCAAAACATGCATACACATATGCACTCACGTACCATACACAAATTCACAGATACACACAAACACATGCACATATATACCACACATGCACACATATCCAGTGCACACACACCCAACACATTCACACACCCAACACATACACACACTGCCTCTGTCTCTCTATCTCTGTGTCTCTGTCTGTCTATCTCACACATACATACAGCTACGAGAAATGGTTGATTAGGCTTGTCCCAGCAATCATATCACAATATGAGCACTTATCAAAGATCCTGGCTTGCATTCACACAGCTTGCATTCACCAGTCTACTTCAGCTAAGCAGGGAGAAAGACCTGGAAGGGCTGTGCTTCGGAGAACCGATCATGAACTAACCTTTGCAGTCTGCAGGCTCTTGGGAACCAGCCTGGTCAGGTAGAGCGCCATAGGCAGAGCAGCTAGGCAATGGTGTCCTAAAGAAAGCCCAGGAGAGAAACAAGTTACACACGTGTAGGCTCAGCAATCATGCAGAGCCTACAGATTTCATTTTCATTTGGTTTCTTAAGGTTCTGTTCCTTTTTATCTCTTCCCATACCCTACCCTCACCCCATATTCCCATTAAATCAACCCGAGCTGAAATCTTGCACAGTCTTTAGGGATTTGTTTGTGCTCTGGTTTGTCATAAAAGGGTAACATTTTCATCTCTGCATGCAAAGCTCAAACATTAAGTTCATAATTACTTCAGCAGGATTTATGAGTGTTTCTCCAGGGAGTTGCTTTCAAAATAAGATAAGTGCTATGCATGGAATAAGAAAGATTACAGTAATTACATTGGTTTCCAAATAAAATTTAATGGCAGTGGGGTGATGTGGGGACTCACAGATGTTGTGTATCCTTTGAAACACATCTGTATCTCAGTTTCCCTGAACTCAGACGTGACAATCCCTACCAGCAAGCTATGGCTTATTGGAAGAGTCGAGGCATTCTGCCCGGAATGGGTGAATTAATTGCCAACCTGCCCAATTTCACGGTAACTAACTGTAGGTCCTTTGATTAAGGAAGGAGGGTCTCTAAATCCTAGGCACCTGGAACTGTGAGGCGAGGAAGGGGTGGAGTGGAGCTGAAGTCAACCTAGAGAGTCCCGAAATGCTCCCCTGTCCGTGTATTCAGACCACGGAGGAGCCCCACTCATCCCGCAGACACGGGTTGAAAATCTACCCCATGATAGCAACAGAATCATCACAAGCTATTAAAACTTCAAGTGCAGATTCTGGGTAAAGCACCCACTGATTAACTCTCAGTAGATTTGGGGTAGACAGTTCTGACAAAGACAGACAGGGAACCAGCGTCCTGACCTCTGTATGTATGTATGTATGTATGTATGTATGTATGTATGTATGTATGTATATATACACACACACATATCATTGTGGTTCTGGTTAGTTTTAGTTTTTAAAAGGTTATATGGGGGAGGGGAGGTTGAAGATGGCTTAGCAGTTGAGAGCATTGACCATTCTTCCAGGGAACTCAGGTTTGATTCCTAGTACCCACATCCATAAGTACTCAAAACCATCCATAAATCCTGTCCCAGGTGATTCCGTACCCTCTTCTGGACTCTGTATCCACTAGACACACAGGTAATATACAGTTATATTCACAGACAAACATCCATACACATACATGTCTTAAATTCTGTCATTGGAATTATATGACATAGTTTTTATTCTGCAGATCTATAATGGCAAGGACCAAACTGAGCCAGGAAAGACACTAGATAGGTCCCAGCTTGAGGAGCAGAAAGAGGTGCATGCTGTGCCTGTTTAATTTTAAAGTGTGCCATCTATGTAACTTTTCCCTTGGAGTCAGTGCTCTTCATGACTGTTTAAGAATTTTTTCTGGGGCTAGTGGCTCAGTAAATGTGGTTGCTGGTAAGTCTAACAACCTGAGTTAGGTTCCTGGAATCCATATAAACACGGACAGAGAGAATCTGACCCCACAAAGATGTCTTCTGACCTCCACATACATGCCCTACCTCCCGTGCCTTCATGCACATACCCTCATAATAATAACAATGAAGGTCTCTCTCATCCTAAAAAGGAAAAAGAAATCTTTGCAATCCCCCAGGCCATCAGGATAGCCTCCATGTTGACACCAAATATTTCCCTGTTACCAGGTCTTTTAGCTCACTAGCTAGAGCCAGGAGCACAGCCTTTCTGTGGCAGCCCCTCTATAAACCAAGCACCTATTAGAGACCTAAGTTTGTTTCTCTTGATTCTGTATTCCTTTGTTACGGTTTACTTTTAGTTTATCGTATGTGTCTGCATGTTTGAGCGTGTGTGTGTGTGTGTATGTGTGCATGTTGTGTGTGTGTATGCATGTTGTGTGTGTATGCATGT
>NC_022011.1:2019873-2021884 GCF_000317375.1 Microtus ochrogaster
CATGTTGTGTGTGTATGCATGTTGTGTGTGTATGCATGTTGTGTGCGTATGCATGTTGTGTGTGTATGCATGTTGTGTGTATGCATGTTGTGTGTATGCATGTTGTGTGTGTATGCATGTTGTGTGTGTATGCATGGTGTGTGTGTATGCATGGTGTGTGTGTGTGTGTGTGTGTGTGTGTGTGTGTGTGTGTGTGTGCGTGCGTGTTGTGCCTGTGGAGGACATGAGACAGACGAGACTCTGCAGGCAGGGTTTCAGACCGGGTGTCAGGAACTGAACGCAGGTCCTCTGAAGAGCACTGCAAACTCTTTACTGCTGAGCCACCTCTCCAGCCTGTTTTCTTCCATCCCATTGCCCATTGCTCTGTCTTTATGTCACACTACTATCCTGGCTTATTTCCTGGCCTTTTTGTATCCTCCTGAGCTATAGTGACATTTGCTATCAGGAGAGCAAACTCTCACGTCTGATTCTTTACTAAAAATATCTTGGCTGGATCACAACACTTTTTGTTTTCATATGAAACTTTAGGATGGCTTTGTCAGGTTCCAAACCAAAGAAGCTGTCTGAATTCAGAGAGTCTATACATTAGGGAGAAATGACACTGCCTTGTAGTATTCAATTTCCCAGTCCATGAACATGGTTCATCTCTCCATAGACTTAGCTGCTGGGTTTTTTCTCTCCGTAATTTATAGTTTTCTGAACAGGAGTGGAAGGAGTGATGGGGAGGGGATGCAGGTGGGACGACCTACTTACTGTGGGCAGCACGGTTCTCTGAGCACCAGCAGGCATTTGTTCCTCTCTGCTTACGGATTCTGAGTGCAGTGTGACCAGCCATCCCCTGGCTCCCCACCACAAGTGTAAAGCAGAGTAAACAAACCCCCCTCTCTGGAGTTGCCTCGGTCAGAGCAGTCAATCACACGCTAGGAAGAGGAGAACAGTCAGACCTCCTAGGAAGAGGAGCTGAGGCAGCCGTCTCTAGCGCACCCACAATTTCTCCAGTACCCCCATTCCTCACCAGAGAGCACATCTGTTAGAACTGACACCAAAGTCCAGAGCTGGTGGCAGCAGCCCATGGGTTTGGCCCTGTACAGTTTTGCATCCTTTATATAATCATATCTAATATTTTCATTGTCCTAAGACAGCCTTTTTGCTTCAACTCTTTATTTTGCCCTTTTGACCAACCCTTGGGGTTCACGGATATAGCCACTGCCCTCATAGGTTTCTCTTGTTTTCCCCAAATGTCATTTAGTTGCCATAAGAGTGCATAGCCTTTCCAGATAGTTTTCAGTTAGTAATATGTAGAAATTTCTTTGTGTCTCCTCGGAGCTTGCTAGTTCATTGTTTTTCACCACTGAGTAATATTCTGTTGTATGTGTGTGCCATGGTTTAACCACTGACCTGTGGAAAGACAGCTTAGTTCCTGCCAAATTGTGGTGGTTATGAATAAAGCTACCATAAAGAATGTGTGTGGACATATGATTTCAATTCCTTTTGATTAATACCAAACAGTACAGTTGCTCAATGATACAATAACAATATAGCTTGGTTTTCCAAGAAATTGCCAAATCATCTTCCAGGTGGCTATGCTGTTTTGTATTTTCATGAATAAAAGTTACAGCTGCCCCACACTCTCACCATTATTACTGGATTTTGACTATTCTTTTAAAAAAAACGTTTATTTATGTACATTTGTGCTTGTATGAGCCCATGTGGGTGGGAGAGCTCATGTCTGTTTGCACACACTATGGCCAGAAGAGGGCATCGTGTTTCCTTTTCTGTCACTTTCCACTGGCTTCTTTGAGGCAGGCTCTCTCCCTGAACCTAAGGTCTGTGCTTTCTCAGCTAGGCTAGAAGTCAGCAAGCCTCAGACATCCTCCTAGCTCTGCCTGCCTGAGATGCATGCATGTATACATACATACAGTTACATGGGATTGGAAGTCTGCCTGCCTGAGATGCATGCATGCATACATATGTACAGTTACATGGGATTGGAAGTCTGCCTGCCTGAGAT
>NC_022011.1:2022179-2024771 GCF_000317375.1 Microtus ochrogaster
ATGGGATTGGAAGTCTGCCTGCCTGAGATGCATGCATGCATACATACGTACAGTTACATGGGATTGGAAGTCTGGTTCTCATGATTGTACACCACTTCTTATTAAATCAAGCTTATCTCCAGCTCAGATTTTGGTCATTCAGCTGGTGTATAGTGCAATTTCATTGTCATTTTAATTATATTTCCTTGATAACATAGAAGTGAAACATGAATTCACATTCTTATGTACCGCGTGTGCATCTTCTTTCATGAGATATCTGCTAGTCTTTGGCCCATTTTGAAGTCAAACAGTTTTTTCTTATTATTACACTTAAAGAATTCTTTCTAAATCTTGGATATATCAATCAGAAGGTCTACCAGAATATGTCTTTTTCAAGTATTTTCTCCCTGTTTGTGACTTGTTTTCTCATTTTCTTGGCATTGTGTTTTTCAGAGAATTTTAATTTTTTAATGAACAAGAACTAGTATGGTACTAGCGTGGTACCTTAAGAGTGCAGTAGTGGCATGCATATTGAGGTAGTAACCAACAGCTCTCTACTTGCATTTAAAACACACTGAACAAGAGGGAACCCACGCCTGGTACTGGAAACCCTGACAACTACTCGGGGCTAGCGAAGTCGTGGATCTTGGAGGAGAACCTACAGACACTGATTTATAACCAGCACAGTCCCCAACTACAGTCTAAGTATTTGTCCTTACACCCACAGATAAGTGTAGTCTTCACCCACAACAAGGAAATTTCTCTTTGCAAAAGACAGAGAGTGTTACAGAAAACTACAACCAGTCAAAATGTAGCATTGTGGAGTCCAGTCTCACTGGATGCATCTACAACACAACTCCTATGCCTAAGGCTCAAGAAGAGGGGTCAGAAAGATCGTTAAGAGCCAGAGAAACAGGGAGTTTGCTGTGAGATTGTGTCTCTTAGCAATGTCAGAGGTCACACCCATAACGTCTCCCCAGCACGATGCCTGAACAGGAGCTGAACAACGACAATATACATGTTAGTCTGACCAGGGGAGGGAGGTCAGGGCGTGGGAAGAAGCCAGGCTATCTCAACCCACGTGAAGAACTACAGGCCAACAAGGAATGCTGAGAGTGGGAGGAATTGTCTTCCCTAAGAAAGAGCCCATGAGTTTGCTTCCAACACCAAACAGTCATCCCTGAAAGCATCTATATGTACACATACATATACCAACTGAGCAGGTTGTACGTAGTTATTGAGAGAGAGTGAGAGAGAAACAACTAATGAAAAAAGAGGCCATGAACTTGAAAGAGATCAAGGAGGGTATACGAGGGTTCAGAGGGCAGAAAGGGAAGGAGGAAATGATGTAATTATATTATAATCTAAGAAATTAAAAATAAAAGAAATAATTTAACATTTTTAATGAAGTCCAATTTTACGAACTATTTGATTTTGTGCCCTCTAAATCACAAGGCCATCTAGGCTTTAATCTCCTGGAACTTTTATAGTTTGGCATTCTACACTTGGAACATTATCCATTTTGAGTTCATTTTTGTCTGTGTCTAGATTCCCCTGCCCTGCACATAAGTGTCCATTTGTTCTAACTTGCTTTGAAATCATATTTTTGCTTCTTTGCCAAATATTAACAAATGATATTTTATGTATACCTTTTCTGGACTCTGTTCTGTCCCAAGCACCTGTCTGTCTGTCTGTTCTTTCACCAGCACCATGCACTGTGCTCACAGACAAGTATTGTTTGTCCTCCGATCTACTCCTCTACAGTCTGTGTTGGTCGGTCTTCCTGTTTCAGCTCTCCATTTAAACACTGGGCCCAGTTTTTTGGTGCTTAAGAAATTGCTTGCTGGGACTTTAGTTGGGGTTGCATTGAACTCACACATCGTGATGGTTGGTTTTGTCCATGTGGTATAATCTAGAACCATCTGGAATGGAGTTTTAATGAGGCGCTGTCTACATCAGCTTGGCCCATGGGCATGGCTTGGGGAACTGTCTTTATTAAACTGGCTGTGCCCGCTGTAGGCATCGCCACTCCCCAAGCGTGGGGATCCTGTACTGAGCACTAAAGGCAAGCATGCCTTTATTTTCTCTCTGCTCTCAACTATGGATGTGACTAACTGCTTCAACTCCCTGCTGCCTTGACTTCCCCTAGTGATAAACTGTACCATGGACTTGTGAGCCAAGGAAACCTTATCTCTTCCATGTCGCTTTTGTCAGGGTGTTTTATCAGAGGACGAGGAAACAAGCCACGACACACACTGAGATGGGAAGACATTTTGATGCTATTTAGTCTTCTTAACCATGAATAGGGACTATCTGTATTTATTTAGTTATACTATGGTTCCCTTATGTGGGTCTTGTACATATTGTGAATTTTTTACTCACAACTCTCCTTTTTAGGAACTGTTAACATAAGTGGCATTAAGCTTTAAATTCAAATACCAGCTTCTGTTCAGGTGCAGAAAAGTGATGATAGCAGCTACTGCTGCATAAGGTCTATCTGTAGTAGCCTAGAACTGTATAAGGTCTATCTGTAGTAGCCTAGAACTGCATAAGGGCTATCTATCTGTAGTAGCCTAGAACTGTATAAGGGCTATCTGTGGTAGCCTAGAACTG
>NC_022011.1:2024871-2089928 GCF_000317375.1 Microtus ochrogaster
GTAGCCTAGAACTGCATAAGGGCTATCTATCTGTAGTAGCCTAGAACTGTATAAGGGCTATCTGTGGTAGCCTAGAACTGTATAAGGGCTATCTATAGTAGCCTAGAACTGTTATTCTTCTTCATGGGAAATCGGTGCTCTCACTATGATTCAACCATTGGTTTATTCCAGTATGGACTAATGGATGTTTGTGTGGTGCTTTGGATATAATGCACTAATATCTGTTTATTTTTCCTCAATATCTTTCAGCTTTAGCCATCCTCAAGATTCATTTGTCTCCACCATTGCTGCTTTACTTCCTGGCATTTCTGGTACCACGTGATCCATCCTCATTGTGTCTACCACCTGGCTGAGTCTGAAAATCAGTATTTCTCTAAGTAAGTCAGATTCCTTTGTTCTGGAGAAAACTTGACAGAAACCAAAATCAGGGCACTTGATATTCCTGCTCTTTCAAAACATTGCTACAAGGCTGCTTTGCGTAGGTCTATACTGACATGGGCTATGCAGAGAAGGAGGAAATAGACAGCAACCTGTTTATAGACACTATAAAACATACATGTAACTATTTCTACATATTATTATCTCTAAGTATACTACACTAAGCAAAAATTTGATCATTATGGCAGGGGTGATTTCTAGACCCTACTCCTTATCATTTACTTTCTTTTTTAAAAAATATTTATTTATTATGTATACATTATTCTGTCTGTGTGTATGTCTGCAGGCCAGAAGAAGGCACCAGACCTTATCACAGATGGTTGTGAGCCACCATGTGGTTGCTGGAGTTGAACTCAGAACCTTTGGAAGAGCAGGCAATGCTCTTAACCACTGAGCCATCTCTCCAGCCCATCATTTACTTTCTGTTCCAATAAAAATCTTGGCTTCCACAACCTCTCACCCACTTACTGAAGTGTTCAATTCTAGTTATACATATAATAATTTCAGAATTATTCCTCAAACCCAGTGGGAAACAACTTCACAGTCATAAAGCCATGCTTATACAGCTCCTTAATCTTTACAACCCCACCAGCTTCCAAAGTTACTGACATCAGCCTTAATCACATGCCCAGTGAGCTCATCTCTCATATCCATAATACATTCAGGCTTTTCAATTTCTTTATTCTGTTTTCAGCCTTCTCAGACTCCTAAATGTTTTCTTAATTTGCATAAGTTTACTCTTTATGCTTTGAGGTGCTATCCATTTTGACAAACATTTAATGTCTTCTGTTCATCAGTGTGGCAGCACACTCGACAGGTTCACAGCCCTAAGACAGCAGTGTGCTTCATCTGAACTCTTGCCCATACTCTGGAAACAGTGATCTGTGACTGTAGACATTTGCTTTTGGGAGTTGCATGTTCGCAATATACAATATGTAACTTCATACAGCTTTACTTAGAAATATGGATCTAAGACTCATCCATAGCTTTCCACAGCCTGATACCGCATAGCTTTTTTTTTAAACCATTGGATAATATTCCATTGTATTGTTGTAGCATAGCTTGTCTGTTTACCTATTGATTCCTTCCAGTCTATGTCAATCATAAAGAAAAGTATCATAGCCGGGCGGTGGTGGCTCACGCCTTTAATCCCAGCACTTCGGAGGCAGAGGCAGGCGGATCTCTGTGAGTTCGAGGCCAGCCTGGTCTACAAGAGCTAGTTCCAGGACAGGAACCAAAACCAGAGAAACCCTGTCTCGAAAAACCAAAAAAAAAAAAGAAAAAAAGAAAAGAAAAGAAAAGTATCATAAAGTATCATAAAGATTCTGTGTTGGATTTGTGTGTACGTATACATATAAGCTTTCATGCTCCTAAGCAAATACCTAAGAATGTGGTTCAGGGGTGATATAATAAGACTGTGTTCCATCTTGTAAGACACTGCTACCCACTTTGCTTAAACAAGTCCTTCCGCACCCTAATGGCTCAGATTTCCCTGGTGGCTTTTCCCTCACCTGGTGATAAGCTCTTTGAGGAGTCATAAGAACCAATGTATCTAATTTAAGACCTCAAACATAGTAGGACCTAAATAAATATTTGGTAAATGAATGAGTACAATTTCAAGGCTTTAAGTATACGCTCGAGAGGCTGGGGATGTCGCTCAGCAATGGGGCACCTGTCTAGTGGGGGCAAGGCCCGGCCTTAGCCCCACAGCTGAAAACAACAGCGAATCACAGTGCGCTCTATGCCTGTCTTAGCAGCTCCAAAATGCTAGGTTTCCCTCATCTTAATCTTGGCGGATAACGAGGATTGACCCTTGCCTTCATATTAGTGTAAGTTTCTTACCGTGCATCCCCTACCCACCTAGCACATGTGGAGTTTTGGAGTACACTATGCATTTTATGAATTAAAGCCACTTTAGAATAAAATGATTGAGTCCCACCCCAGTTTCTCCTTCTCGTGCGGTATTCTAATGGCATCCTGTTATGACAAGACATTCTGACCAAAACCAGCTTCCAGGAGGAAGGGGCTTATTCCCTTTTACACTTCCTTTTACACTTCCTTCCATGTCACAGTTCATCTGTCATTCAGGGAAATTGGGCCAGAACTCGAAACAGGGTAACCTTGGAGGAATGTCACCTGCTGGCTCACGGTGTGACTCACCCACAGACTCATGCTTTCCTATGCAGCCCAGGACCACCTGCCCAGCAATGGTAATGTTCACAGTGGGCTGAGCCTTCCCACATCAATAAATAATCAAGACAGTTCCTCACACAATCCGACCTAGGTATTTCTTCAATACCCAGGTATTGACTTTCCCGCCAGATGACAGTAAACTCTGGTAAGTTGACAACTAAGGCTAAGAACAAATGGAATGGTTCAGGCAAACACAGGATAAATAATATGAACAAAAAGTACTGTGCTCCGTGTGTGTAAGATTTTCCTGGCTTAATGCATTTTAAATGGACATTCCTATTTTCAAATCCCAATACCCTTGCTGCACCATTGCCCAGTCCTGTGGCCACGCTGGGCATCCACTGATAAGGAATAGTTTTTCTGTAAAGGTGTGTTGTTCTCACTGTTAATAAAAAGCTAATTGGCCAGTGGCTAGATAGGAGTTTTGGGGCAGAGAGAATTCAGGGAAAAGGAGGAGTCTTGGGAGTCATGAGAGATGCAGAGAGAAGCAAGATGAATGTGCTGTGTTGAAAGAAGGTACCACACTGCCTGAGGGTAGATAAGAAATATGGGCTTATTTAAAACACAACAGTTAGCTAGTAACAACCCCGAGTTTTTGGCCGAGTATTTATATTTAATAAGTAGTCTCCGAGTGGTTATTTGGGAGCGGCTGCCGAGACACAGAGAAACTCCGCCTACAATCCACACCTGTAGAACACAGAAGACCTTACAGAGCCATAAACAGTGTTCCCTACAGCTTTACAACATTTGTCATCAAACAGCTTTTGCTGGGAAATTTAGAAGATATTTCTCTTCTGTACTAAATTAGTCAAGAAAAAGATTAGACAAAAAACAATATAGCGTATAATCAGTACTGTGCAATCAAGCTCAGTCCACCCCTCACTTTCGCTGCTGCTTCTTAGCCTCTGAGAGAAGAGCGGTTGTACAATGGATATATTAAAGTATCTGAGATTTCCCAAGCACCCAGACAAACATCACAAGCCCTTTTGTGCCCTTTTGTGGTTTCCAATGTCCTGGGCTCCCTGGCTGGGATGAATCACACGATGAGAAAAAAAATCAAAGTTCTGTGCATTTCAACGTATCACATGTCTGCATTAAATATGTTAAACAGCAAGTTTGCTGGATGGGTCTGTGTGGATCCGTGTGTTTTCAGAGCAAACCTCAGTAATGTATAAAGATCCCTACCAAAAGGCTCCACAACAGCCTCAGACTTAGCAAAGGAACCTCCAAAGCTGACTGGAAGGGAGAAAGCTTGAGAGCTATTACAAAGAGCGTTGGGGAAATTGAGATTCACTTGATTTTCATGATTCGGAAAGATCTGGAAGGCAAGGTAACTAGTACATTCGTTTAAGATTTTATTTTGACCACAAGGACATGTGCTCAACTATGTTCATAGCAGCATTGTTTGTCATAGCCAAAACCTGGAAACAACCTAGATGCCCCTCGACCAAAAAATGGATAAGGAAAATGTGGTACATTTACATAATGGAGTACTACACAGCAGGGAAGACAATGGCATCTTGAAATTTGCAGGCAAATGGATGGAGCTAGAAAACATCATATTGAGTGAGGTAACCCAGACCCAGAAAGACAATTATCATATTACTACTCACTCATAAGTGGTTTTTCAACATAAAGCAAAGAAAACCAGCCTACAAATCACAATCCCAGAGAACCTAGACAATAATGAGGACCCTAAGAGAGACATACATGGATCTAATCTACATGGGAAGTAGTAAAAGACAAGATCTCCTGAGTATATTGTGTGCATGGGGACCATGGGAGAGGGTTGAAGGGGAGAGGAGAGGCAGGGAGGGGAGCAGAGAAAAATGTAGAGCTCAATAAAATCAATAAAAAATTATTTTCACACACAGAGACAGAGATGGCCACATGCCAGTGGGTGGCTTCAAAGGTCATATCTTCTAAAGCTGGATGCTTCAGAGCTACCCAGCATGCACTCTGAGAACGGAACTCTGGTTCTCTGCAGGAGCAAGCCAGGGCCTCTAACAGTTAACCCATCTCTTCAGCCCCATAACTACTGTATTAGAGCCATACATGGGTTATTCCTACGTCAGAAATTGGAGCCAAATAATCCAATGCATTTTCATAGAGTTTCCAGAATTTGAATATTTACTAAATAACACCCAAAGAGACAGATTTCATAATTAGCCCTGGAGCTTCCTTCCTAGAGTCCTGGTTTACACTTTCTGCTCTTGCGTACTGGTATGTGGGCGGTTCCAGGCGGCTTTGCCCAAGTGCACACCCTTTACCTGGAATGCTGGTGTGTTTTTCAATTCCCCACTCTGGGGACACTTGCTCTCTCCCTATACCAAGCCCTCTTCTTCAGGACCTGCTGATGAAGCCTCCTTCTCTGAGCTGAGTGTTTATAGCTGTAGTTGTGGAATTGAACTGGTATGCATTTTTTAGTATGGGTCTACCACAGAGCCTGGCTTCCCAATAAACCCTCAACTCTTGCAGGCAACCCTAAGCCCTGGTGTGCAGTGTTGGTGGGTTTGCTCTCTTTCCACAAAGGGAAAAACTACAAGAAACTAAAGACATTCTTAGAAGCTATGTTTTAGGCCCAAGGATGTGGCTTGGATGGTAGGTGCTTGCTTAACACCAAGGAAACCCTGGGTTTGATGCCCAGTACCACAGGCATAAGCTGGGTGTGGTGGTTCATGCCTGTGTTTCCTGTACTAAAGAAGTGGGGGGGAGGGTCCTGTTTACAGTTGCCCTGTGCTACAGAGTGAGTTTGAGACCAGTCTGGGACACAGGAGACCCTGTCTAAAAGTGGGGCGTGGGGGAGCAAGAAGATCCCGAGGATAACAGGTGCAAAGACCAGAGTTTGATTCCAGGAGCTCACCAGATAGAAGGAGAGAACGGGTCCTGTTGGCTGTCCCCAGACCTTCCCATGGGACCACACACATAAGCAGACAATAAATAAATGTAATATTGGACAAGTCCATAAAATAAAAATACCTGCTTAGTCAAACCATCCTATTCATATCTCCAGTAATAAGGTATTATATACCATTTTGGGTTGGAGCCATACCGGTAAGTGACACATATTCGAGAAGCTGGCTGGTTAGCGTCTTTGAAGTCTCCCCAGTTCCCCATACCCCTTTCTAATGGCACCTGCCTCTTGGTAGTGATATATCCTGGCACACATTACAAAGGAATCTTACGGTTTGTATTCAAACTGCTGCTGGCCTGCTCTTTGGGCCAGTCGGTGGCAAGCGGCTTCATCTGGTTGCTTTCCGCGATAGCTGCCAGCATAGGTTGTCACAGAAGAAGCGGACCACCGCGTCTCATCCTGCCACAGTTCCCGGGCCTTGCGTCTGATCAGCTCGAACTCCTTAGAAGTGAGAGGGCTAAAGGGAACCAGAACTTCTGGAGCCAAGTAGAAGTAGTGGGACATGGTTGTGGGTGGGCTGCTGTGGTTTTCAGCTTTTCAAGTCCGGAGCATAGTGGAGCACCAGTTCCTTCCGGCAGCAGGTCGCCATTGACCCGGCTGACCCAGCTTCGGGAACCTGACAGCTCACAGACAGAATCTTAGGGGTCTTAGATACAGTTACCCGGCAACAGGTCACAAGATTCCACAAATACTACCTCCATTCCAAACACACGGATTTTCACTAATTTGTAAATTATAAAACTTCTAGCCATTAATCTAAGAAAAGTACCGCTTCATAATTTTGGCAAGAGAGCACTAGGCAACATTATTTGCCTATTGATACTGTCATAAATAATGTGGTAAACCTTCAGGATGGTGGGTTAGGAGATGGGTGCTGGAGCTGAGAGAGTGGTCCCCCGAGGATCTAGCCTCACAGAGTACGGACAACAACAACAACAGGTTCTCAGCGGGTTTGATGTGTCACAGAGAAGGGGTATGCCTGATGGTTGGGTGATAAGACATCATTCCAGGCTGTTAAAATGACAAGGAACCCCAGATACAACCTCAGGCTCTGATATAGTCAGCCCAGAGGGTCACTGTTAAAAACCAAGTTCTGCCGGGCAGTGGTGGCGCACGCCTTTAATCCCAGCACTCGGGAGGCAGAGGCAGGCGGATCTCTGTGAGTTCAAGGTCAGCCTGGTCTACAGAGCTAGTTCCAGGACAGGAACCAAAAGCTACAGAGAAACCCTGTCTCGAAAATCCAAAAAAACAAAACAAAACAAAACAAGTTCTGAGTATTGTAAAGAATCACCAGGGCTAAGAATCAAGGAAATGGCTATGTGATGGTGACCTCTGCGACTCATTGACTTGGCATTCCATCCTGAATAACTGTTCTCTACGTGGCTAATATTTGCCTTGCCATGCTTCTCCAAATCCACCAACTCTTTGGCAAATCAAAATGAAATGGCAGTTTTGTTTGTCCCTTGTTTTATCCACTCCCAGAGCAGCCCTGTTCATCTCATAGCATTTGGCCAAGTCACCCGTACAGGTCTCCATAATCCTGATGCTGCCTCGGGTGACTGCATTGCTGCTGAGAAGCACATTCCAGAAGAAAAGCCGACTCTCAGGCAAACCCAGAAATCTGCATTAAAAATACAGATTTTGTATTTTTACAAATTGAGTGTATGCACATGTATGTAAGCCACATGTATGCAGTTGCCTGTGGAGGCCAGGAGAGGGCATTGGAAGCCCTGGAGCTGAGGCATAAGCAACTAGGAGCCACCTGACAAGGGTGCTGGCCTGGAACTCAGGTCCTCTCCAAGAGCAGTTTGCACTCACACCATAGCCATCTCTAGTGCCTGTGTGTTCTGGCGCTGTTGCTGATCGGGATGCAATTCATCTTTGACTATTGGAATGGCATTCAGGGCATAGGACTTTAGAACTTTCGAACCGAGGCTACCACCCTGCCTGTGTGTGTCTCGGAAAGGAATGGCAAATACTACATAAATGTGACTTGCAGGGTGTTCTTAAAATGTTGAAGTCTGAAACATCAGAACCTTTGTTTCAGAAAGGTTGGTAGACTGCAGGTCCACCTCTGTTTCTCATGGAGAAATCCAGATGAGACAGTCAGATGGAGAAAAGGAAGACAAGGAAGAGAGACGGTTGCCCAGCTCTTGTCAACCCGTATGAGGTCAGGAGCAGCTGTGTGTGCCCTTGAGCCTTGGATTATTGAAACAAAATGGTGGTTTTGTCGGAAAATTCTGCAGAAATATGCATTGTTCTCAAACAGGACGGCAGACAGACAAATTGTGAGAGAGTGTTTGTAGAAAATGCTGCAGATTTCCTCTCACTGCATGGCAGTCTACAAACAATATGGAAAAACTAGGGTCTTTCCGGATAAATCGCCCTGGAAGTCACTCTCTATAATTCTTTTATTCTAACAATTGCAACCACCCAGAGTGGTGACACTTGGGCTGGAGATGTGGCTCAAGAGACTCAGAAATAAACTCTTTTTTTTAATTTATTTATTTATTAAAGATTTCTTTCTCTTCCCCTCCACCGCCTCCCATTTCCCTCCCCCTCCCCCAATTAAGTCCCCCCCCTCGTCAGCCCAAAGAGCAATCTTTAATAAATAAATTAATTAAAGTCACCTGTCAGAATGGCTAAAATAAAAATCACCAATGATAGCCTTTGCTGGAGAGGTTGTGGAGAAAGGGGTACACTCATCCATTGCTGGTGGGATTGCAAACTTGTGCAACCACTTTGGAAAGCAGTGTGTCGGTTTCTCAGGAAATTTGGGATCAACTTACCCCTGGACCCAGCAATACCGGGAATATACCCAAGAGAGGCCTTATCATACAACAAAAGTATATGCTCTACTATGTTCATAGCAGCATTGTTTGTAATAGCCAGAACCTGGAAACAACCTAGATGCCCTTCAATGGAAGAATGGATGAAGAAAGTATGGAATATGTACATATTAGAGTACTACTCAGCAGTAAAAAACAAGGGCTTCTTGAAGTTTGCATGCAAATGGTGGAAACAGAAATAAACTCTTGCAGCTCCAGCCAGCTGGTTTTCAACAAGAAGGGGAAACACACTGGAAAAAGGACCACCTCTCTTAAGCGAAGCTGGGAAATTGTATGTCGGCCTGCCGATGAGTGAGACTAGGCATCTGTGTAAAAATCTCACCTTGTGCAAAAATCAAATCAAAATGGATCAGGGACCTTCATGTAGGACCTAAAAGTGTGAAACCAAAAGAACATGCTGGAAACATTCAAGATGCAGGCCGAGTCCAGGCCTTTTTAAATAGGATTCCAGTAACTGAGGAAACAGTAGTAAGACTGTGCAATGGGATTGCATTAAACGAAGAACCCCAGCACAGCAAAGGAAGCAGCTAGCAGAGTGAAGAGCCCATAAAAGAGGAGGAAGTGTGCCAGCTACTCAGCCAGACGGGATTAATATCCAGGGCATGCGAAAAACTCAGAAAATTAGAACATTAGAGGAGCAAATAACCCAGTCAATAAATGTGCAAACAAACTGAATAGACCCCTTTCAAATGAAGAAATATATGCAGCCAGTAAATAAATTATGTTCAGCATTTTTTAGACATTAGGGAAATGCAGGTTAAGCAAAATTGGAATTCTGTCTTACTTTAGTTGGCTTCTGCAGAGAAGATAAGTAAATAATGTGGGCAAGGAAGAGGAGAGAAGTCTTACACATTGTTGGAAGTGTAAGTTGGCACAAGCTGTATGGAAATCAGTATGGCGGCTCCTCAAAAAAACTAGATTAGACCTATTATTGATCCAATTCTATACCCAAAGGAACCTTATTACCTGTGCATCCATACCCTGTTTACACTAGCCGAGGCATACAACCAGCACAGGTGGTGTGCACACACTGGGATTTTATTGAGCCATAACTTTTTTTTTCAGGAAAATGGATGGATGGACTTATATATCTTCATGTTGAGCCAGTCTCACAAACACAAGTCCACACATCTTCTCTCACTTGTGGGATTTAGGAATGAAAAATACAAACTAAAAGGGTTGGGGGATATTCAGTCACACTGTGAACCCCAAATTTACATTTACATTAATTAAATAAAATTAACCTTGGGTCAGGAGGCTGTGTTAGCAACTAGTTAATAGAAAGTGATCATAGACCCTCAGTGGGAATCTGGGAGAGACAGAGAGATGCACCAGAATGAGTAGGGAGGGGTTTTGAGCTCAGTGGCTTTTCTTGTTTACCTAGGTGTTAATCAACCTCTCTGAGCTAGCAGGTTTTCACCGCAGCCTTTGAATCTCGAGTTTTACTTACAAATAGAATGACAGAGATTTAGTTAAAGCTACTTTTAGAAGTAGCAGCAGAGCCAGTGAAGTGGGAACAGAATTCCTGCCAGACTGTGGCCTGAGTGATCAGGCCACTGCCAGAGAAACAGGCCTGCAACTATTGAGTCCCAATTGGTAGCTGAAGAAACAGTAGATGAAGGAGCAGTCACTGTGTGGGAAGCTGAAACAACACAAGGAGGGGTAGGCAAGGAGAAAGAGCTGGTGTGGGAGATCAGAAGGTAGTGGGTGTGGTGACGACGGCCAAAGTGTGTTACATGCACATATGAAATTGTTATAACCAGCCCATTACTCTACACAGTTAATACGTGGTAATGAAAGTCAGAAGCAGTAGCAGTGACCCTGAATCCCCGTGTCAGCATTGCTTCGCATGGTCTGACTTCAGTACTAGAGTCTTCACTAAAGCCTCCGTTTTGGGGGCTGGTGATGGGGCTCAGCAGGCAAGGTGCTTGCCGTGCTGGCCTGGCGACCTGAGTTCCATGCCCACTTAACTTTAACACGAAGCCCACTTTCTAACGAAGTATTTTAGAATCCCACTATTTGTTGAATACTGAAACTGAAGAGCAGTATGGCGATGTGGGAACTCTGCACCATCCTAAAGCTGGAAGCTTCTAAGGCAAACTGTTCTGTGTCATCCGCAAGGAGGGTGCGATGCTTTAAGGTAGCAGGCTGTGAGGGCGCTGGCTTATCACGTGGAAAAGGGTCAGCTTGACTCTTACACTTTTCTCCCCCTTTGCCTCCCCCTTCCCTCCTCCCTCCTTTGTGTATTCTTTGTCATAAAATGATACACTAGGCCGGGCGGTGGTGGCGCACGCCTTTAATCCCAGCACTCGGGAGGACAGGCTCCAAAACCACAGAGAAACCCTGTCTCGAAAAACCAAAAAAAAAAAAAAAAAAGATACATTAGAAGTCCTTTTCCCCATGCTGGCTCCTGTGATCTTTGACTCCCTGGCCTCCAAAATTGCAAGCCAATAATTTTCTGCTAATTATAAATTACCAGGCCAAAGGTTTCAACCTATTACAACAGCTAAAGCAGACTAAGTTACCCACTAACCAACTCCCTTCTCCTTTTAGCCCCTGGCAACCACTGCTCAAATATCTGTCTCCCCTCATGAAAGTGAAATCAAAGGCAACAGTTTTCTTCTGGGCCAGTGCGTCTCATTTAAGATAACTATTTTCACTGGGCAGTGGTGGCACACACCCTTAATACCAACACTCAGGAGGCAGAGGCAGACAGATCTCTGTGAGTTCAAAACCAGCCTGGTCTACAGAACTAGTTCTAGAACAGGCTCTAAAGCTACAGAGAAACCCTGTCTCAAAAACAAAAACAAAACAAAAAACACGGCTACTGGCTCCAAGGTCCGACCATGCTGTGTACACGACAGAGTTCCCCTCTTTGATGGATTGGGTAGAGTTTCTGTACATACGCATCATTCGTCTGTCAATGGACATTAAGTGGCTTCCATCTCTTGGCTGTTATAAATGATGTTGCAATTGTGAATGAGCGTGGGATGTACAAATAAATACTTCTGTGAAATCCTATTTTCAGTTATTTTGGCTATATTCCCAGAATTAGTATTGCTGGATTATTGTGGTAGATTGATCTTTTTTGAGAAATCTCTATGCTGTATTGTAACGAGTCTTTTTCTGTCCCACCAGCCAGCTCCCAAATAATAACGTGGAGACTTCTTATTAATTATGAAATCTTGACCTCAGCCGAGGCTTGTTTTTAACTAGCGGTTACAACTTAAACTAACCTGGTTCTATTAATCTATGCTCTGTCATGTACCATCCACCTCCACTCCTCCTCTTCCTTTCTCTACCTAGAAGTCCCGCCTATGCCTCCTGCCTAGCTATTGGCTATTCAGCTTCTTATTCCACCAATCACCTCAAAGCATCTTCACACAGTGTACAAATGCCTCACGACACTGTATTATGAAGCAAACACAAAATTTTCACCCTCCCTAATAGAACCCTTAGACTCCAATATCCACATTGTAAGCACCTGAAGACCTTCTGTTTGCAGGATAGCTATTCTAGGAGGTGGAAGGTGCTTCCTAACTGCAGGTTATTTGTTTTGTGTGTATGTTTGTTTGTTTGTTTGTTTTTTCAGACAAGGTCTCTCTACGTAGCCCAGGCTGTCCTGGAATTCACTACGGAGACAAGGCTGTCCTTGAACTCACAGAGATCAACCTGCCTCAGCCTCTCAATTGCTAAGTTTATATTAACCTTCATCAGGCAATGAAAGGAGACAGAGACCCACATTGGAGCACCAGACAGAAATCTCAAGGTCCAAATCAGGAGCAGAAGGAGGGGGAGCACGAGCAAGGAACTCAGGACCGCGAGGGGTACACCCACACACTGAGACAATGGGGATGATCTTTCGGGAATTCACCAAGACCAGCTAGCCTGGGTCTGAAAAAGCATGGGATAAAACTGGTCTTACATAGCAGACAATGAGGACTACTGAGAACTCAAGAACAATGGCAGTGGGTTTTTGATCCTACTGCACATACTGGCTTTGGGGGAGCCTAGGCAGTTTGGATGCTCAACTTCCTAAACCTGGATGGAGGTGGGCGGTCCTTGGACTTCCCACAGGTCAGGGAACCCTAATTGCTCTTCAAGCTGATGAGGGAGAGGGACTTGATCGGGGGAGGGGGAGGGAAGTGGGAGGCGGTGGCGGGGAGGAGGCAGAAATCCTTAATGAATAAATAAATTAAAAAAAAAAAGACCCCGAGCTACCACACCAGACTCACTACAGTTTTGACTGAAATTTTCTTGATAATTAGTAAGTAAGCATATTCTCACATGCTAACTGCCATCTAAGTATCTTTTGAGATGTGTCTATTCAAACCCTAACCACAGACACTAGCCCTATTGACAGATGGTTAGCACAGGAACTTGCATACTGTTGATGATCTTCTTCATAAAGTTGTCAGTCTCTTTCACTCTAGAAATGACATTATTGCTAGAGATATGTCAAACATATGACATCTTTATTTTGCACCAAGAATCTGAGAAATCACACCATCTTAAAGAAAGATTTATTGGGGCTGGAGAGATGTGGCTAAAAATACCTGCTGCTCTTACAGAGGACCTGCTTTCAGCCCCCAGTACCCACTTTGAAAGGCTTGTAACCTATCATTCCAACTTCAGGAGGCCCTAACACCTTTCCTGGCTCCACAGGCCTCCACATACATGCCCACATCACACACACACACGTGCACACACATGCACGCATGCGCACACACATACACACACACACACACAGACACACGGTGGCACCCACCTGGAGGCCAGATACTGACATCAGGTATCTTCTTCAATTGTTCTCCACCTCTGAAACAATCTCTGCCTGAACCTGGGCTGCTCAGTTTGGCTGGACTGCTGGCCAGCAAGCCTCAGCATCTTCCTGTCTCAATCCCGTGCTGGGATTGCAGGCATGTGCTGCCACATGCAACTTTTGATGTAGCTCCTGGGATCTAAACTCAGGTCTTCATGCTCATACAGCAACCACTCTATCAATAAAACCAGCTCTTCACTCTCAACCCTTGAAGAAAAGAACAAAATATAAAAATCATGTGTCCTCACTGAACGAGTAAGTATTGACCTTATATCTAGCCTTCTTTTTTTCCTAAACATACACTTTTTACTTAAACAATAGAACCATGGTTTATGTACCATGTATAATCAGTTTTGGTTTTTAAGCAATAAACATAACTAAAAATAAGGTTCAGTAAAGCAAATCAAAAAAGAAATAAAAGGTCTCCTTTTCTTGTTTCTTACCAACTTTCTCAGTTTGCTTTTTTTTTCTTTTTCTGTTCCCTTGTAGTTCACCCTCCTTTATTTCCATCTACTCTGTAGTTTATGACTCTATGTCTCCCACAACCTCCAAGGCACACAGTTGGTAGGCACAAAGACATTAGTCCAAAATTTAAGAGTTGCATTATTATGACTGAAAGACTCAGTTACCATGACAATATGTGTGCTGATTCAGATATGAGACACTCAGACATACATCAGATTCAGGCTATTCATGGGGAAGAGATAGATTAGGGCTAATATGAAGCCTTATCTTCATGTAGGATTTCCCGCACCCACAGGGGATTTAATCATCCTGGTCTTCCTTTCCTGTGTGCTTGTCCTGATCCCATCTTCCAACATCAGTGAGTTTCTGCCTTCAGAGAACACTGCTGGACATATCCAGTCTGGTGATATCCAACTAGTGATTATCTCATAATATAATAAGCAGTGCATGCATTGTTTTGGGGAAAGGGCCTTCCAGAATGCTGGGTTTGGGCACAGACCCATAGGTGCTTTACTGCTAAATATTATTGTTCCATTATTATTATTATTATTATTATTATTATTATTATTATTATTATTATTTATTACGCTCCTTGCCCCATCCTCCTGCCAGGTGTGGGGTAATGTTCTACTCATTGTCTCCTCAAGTCTTTTCAGTTCCTGACTATTCCAGACACAGCTGGTCCAGGGAATGTCTTTCCAGGAAAGGATGCTTACAATCAAGTCAGCTTATAAAAGACTACATAATCTAGTTCTATTTCTGGTATGAGAAATCCCTCTGTATATGTGTTGCTTTTATTGGTTAATGAATAAAGCTAGTTCAGGCAGTGACTTAGTGGAAAAGAGCTAGGTGGGAAAACTAAACTGAATGCTGAGAGAAAGAGAGAGTAGGTGGAGTCAAGGAGATGCCATGTAGCTGCCAGAGGAGAAAGATGTCAGTTGCCAGTTGGAACTTTGCCAGTAGGCCGTGACCTTGTGGTGATGCACAGATTAATGGAGATGAGTTAATTTAAGATATAAGAGCTAACTAGAATATGCTTAAGCTGTTGGACAATTTCTGTGTGATTTTTTTTTCAGATCTGAGAAGCTGGGAATGAACAAAAAGCCTCTGACTACAGATTGGTACACGAAATTGTATCAAATAAGTCCACATAAAACCCGAGAGAGCTTGTAAAGGAATTATAAACACACAAAAAAGAAAATTTTAGCCACATTTTCTTTTCTAGATGTGTTTGTGGCAAGCAGAGGTGCCGGTGGCTCCTTTAAGAGAGGTGTAGTAAAAATTGCATGGTTTTAAAAATGGCAGCTTCCTGGTTTGCTAGCACAAATGGCTCTGACTCTTTTGGGAGGTCCAGCTATGGAGCATTTAAATTTGGTTTGTGAGCAGAGTGCTAAAACTTGTTTAATGGCAAAATAGACCCACTGTGTGCCTGAAAATAGGGCAATATGCATGGCTCTCAGAGGCAATGAACATGCCTCCTTCATGTTGGGCTGAGTAGAGCCAATAGGCAGGATCATGGAGTTGGTCCTAGCCATGCCCACTTAGCATTAACAAAAGGGGGCTTCTGGTCAAAAAATAATTACAGATATGCAATAAAGGCATATTCAGATGGGAAAGACCCATAAATGGGTCACAGTGTTGGATAAATGCACATGGGTTTGAAAGAGAGAAGAAAAAGAATATAGAAAAAATAAAGCAAAGTCTTTAAAGAGACAGAGTACAGACAGTCGTAGATTAAAGGAGTTTTAAAAAGCCACATGAAGACAGAATATACACAGAGAGTCTAGATTGTGTATATTGTGTTTTCTTGGAATTTTCTGACAGAGAATGAGCTAAAAACAGAGAGACATTTTATTGTATGGGCTGGTAAGATGAACCAATATATATACTTTAAAGGTATCTTGACCTCAAAATTTGGGTCTTTGGATAAGAGATTCTACTTTTGTTTTCATAGAGGATGAGAACCTATAAATTCCTTACAAACTAATGTGGTTTTTATCAAACAAGACCCCCCTGAAACAATGGCCCAGATTGTCCAACATTCATGACAGCTTCAGGACTGCTGGTTGAGATGGACCTACTACACAGGATACCCTATGACAGACCTGATTAGAAGTGTCCCCAGTCAACAGGAAGTAGTCTAGACAACAACACCCAAATTCTCTAAATGATTATTTATAAATGTTTGTTTATATTTAAAGGAGAACATGCTATAGAGATGAATACTTTGCACTGATATGGATCTTGGTCTATTGATACAAATTTAAGATCAATTTTGTTACACCATGTATATGTATTACTGCTCTTGATTAAGGTATTGTGTTTGTGCAGCTCGTTTAAAAATGTACTGTATAATTAAGAAATACAGGTTAATAAATAGCCATCTATAATAGTCAAGCTTGTAGTCATGTTAATTAGGTTTTCTAGATATACAGAGATATATTTCAGTTAGATAATCTTCAAACCTTTTAAATATCTATGGAATATGACATTTAACATGTTTTAAGAACTTAGGACTTTTCATAACAATGAGACACATCTGTTCCTGGCAGCACCAATCTACTTCAAGAGTATGATGGGCATAAAGAGCCTCATTATGGAGTTGTCTAGCCCTTTGGGCAAGAGACTGCTCTTTCCTAAACTGTTTGATGTTATGCTGTATGACCTGGACATGCAGGCCCCGCAGAAAAATGACTGCTGAACTTGCCTAAAGGTGAGACCATCCTTCAGGATTCCTGATTCATGAGTCTGCCAGACATTCTGCAGGACACAGAAGAAAGTGACTGGCAAATTGCCCATCTAGGTAAAACTGTCTTTGAAATTTCCTGCTTCATGGAAATTTCCATGGATACTATGGGCCTGTAGACTGAAGATGTATGCCCCAATGTGACAGAAGAACTTCAGGTGACTATCCAGGCAGTAAGATGTCTCTGTCATTTCTCGAGTTTTGGAAGTTACTTACAATGCACTTCCTGTTAACTTTGGTGATATCCTTCTGGAGTCTTTGATAGAGATGAAGAATAGATAGTTATAATTTTCCTTAGTTATGATAAAAGATAAAGTAGATATAAATATTGTAACTGTAATTCATGCTTAATACCTGTTTTGTTATATGCAATTTTGCTATGTTAAAGTTAAAACCTTCCTTTTCATTTAGACAGAGAAGGGGAAATGATGTGGGAAGTCCTTCTGTATATGTGTTGTTTTGATTGGTAATAAATAAAGCTGTTTTGGCCAGTGGCTTAGCAGTAAAGAGCTAGGTAGGAAAACTAAACCAAATGCTGGGAGAGAGAGTAGATGGAGTCAAGGAGATGCCATGTAGCCGCCAGAGGAGAAAGATGCAAGTCACCAGATGGAACTTTGCTGGTAGGCCACAACCTCAGATTAATGGAGATGGGTTAATTTAAGAGGTAAGAGCTAACTAGAAAAATGCTTAAGCTATTGGGCAAACTGTATTACAAATAATATAGTTTCTGTGTGATTATTTTGGATCTGAGCAGCTGGGAATGAACTAATAACTTCCATTAACATATGTCAAAGATGCACAATGCACATTGAACTATCAAAAGTTCTAGAAAATTCTACAGCTAAGAACATTAATTCACCCCATTTGTTCTAAACTTTCTTCACTGTGGACCCTTTTAGACTGATGCCTATCTATACATCTTTAAACTGACCAGTCTGTTCAGAGGATCTTGGTAAAAGCCCACTTTCCAAGGCTCCCTCATCAGACACTTAGCATGCCCCTTGCTGGCTAACATGGCATGGGCACTATAGAAGGTGTTTTCACACTCTAACAAAACCTCATGCTTAAGTCCCCGTGATCTTAATTTTTGTTATGTTTAACATACTGTGATAGAAAATCACAACTCACTGCAGTCTGATTATAAAAACAAAGGATTTGTTCAATTTTCAAAATTTTATTTGTTTAAATTATTTTGTGTGTGTGTTTATGTATGTGTGTGGGGTACACACTCCACAAAAGTGTGTATAGACATTAAAAAGTAACTTGTGAAGTCACTTCTCTTCTTCCTCATTTATGTAGGTTCTGGGGATGGAAGTCAGGTCACCAGGCCAGCAACACCTCGTGGTGAAGACATGGAAACAGGCAGGTGCAGGAAGCTAGCCTGTCACATTGCATCCGCATGCAGAAAGCAGAGAGAGCTCAGCCAGTGGAGCCAGCTAAGAACCTCAAAGCCTGCCCCCAATGAAGGACTTCCTCTACCAAGACTCCACCTCCTAAAGGTTCCACAACCTTTCCAGACAATACCATTAGCTGGGGGCCAAGTCTCCACACATATGAGTACCTGGGGGACACTTTCATGTTCAAACAACACCATCCAAAGGAAAGGTCACTGAAAGAAAGTAGAAGAATGTTACTTAAACAAATCTCTCCTTCGTCTTCCAGGTGATTCAGGGTGGGAGCAAACATCACTGCTTGGTCTACTGGCTGCCCTTGGGAAAAAGCCTTGTAGACTGTTGTTGCTGAGTAAGTGGGAACCACGTTCATACGTCCTTCACATCTCCTTCACATCTCCTCCACACCTCACTCAGACCGAGGTGGGCTCTTCTGTTTAGTCTCTTCCTCAGTGACCTCTATTGACGCCCAAATTTGAGCAAGCCAGTCAGATTTCTATTAATAATTTAAAATCTGGACCCAGAAATCTAAAGTATTAAATTGCAGTTAGCTGGGCCTTTATAGTGGTCCATATGAAAATTATGACTGAGCCAAGTCTAAAATTGTACAGAAAAAAAAAGAAGAAGGAGAGGTACCATGGCAGAGGCAGTGATGGTTCTCATGGGAACATGGACTCCATTCTTTCAGGTGTGGGTTTCTGCAGCTTGAATGTGGTGTGGCTGCATGTACAGTTTGATTTGTATCTTGTTTAGTGTTCTATGCTGCTCCTGGATCTGTGGTTTTGTGTCATTAATCTTGGCTCATTCCAAAGCATTATTATTTCAATTTTTTTTAATTCTTTTCTTTCTTCTAGGAGCGCACAACTTGCCTTTATTTTCCCATGGTCTTTGTCTATTCTATTCTGCCTTATCATCTTTTTTATGTTTCATTTTAACTTACAAAGTAGCCAGACTCCTGTGTGGGGGCCCACAGATGTGAGCCAGTTCCACCCTGACTGGAGGTCAGAGAGAGAATTTGAGTTTATTTTTGTTCTCTCAAAGTTGTTGACAACAGGTGTGGCTACAAATGAGAGATTCTGACCTAGAGTGTGGCTAATTAGTATTTTGGGTGTAGAGGTGAATCCGCTCCATCTGGACCAAAGGTCGAGAATTCAAGTCTATTCCTTATATCATGGTAATGAAGTCTGTTGCCTCCCCCTCCCCTTTTGGAGTGAAGTATAGAGGCGTGTGGAAAATAAACGAGGCAGATTCAGTATTCACTAACTGTCCCTCCCAATGTTGTTCTGTGTTTCTGTCTCTCATATCTCTGTTCCTTTTGCTTAATAATTCTAATCCTCATGCTCCTACCCTGGAATATACAAGTTGTGTCGAAGCTGGTCTTCACCACTCCTGGACCCCAGAGTCTGTGGATGGACATCAACGGCATCTTCACTTTTTGCTAGTGTCCTATTTGTAGCATTTTTCTGTAGCATGAATAATAAAAGCCAGAGACAAATATTGGGGTTCAACCTGAAGATCAGAAAAGCAAAGCAGTCAACCACCTTTGGCCTCTACCAAAGGGTGAGATCCTGTCTCCACAAATCCCCAGACTCCACTGAGCTCCTGTCCTTCCCCTTTACATTCCTCTCTCCACCCAGCCATATCGCTCCTGTCTCCACCTCTCTAGTGCTGGCATTAAAGCTGTGGGATCCCAAGTGCTAGGATCACCTTTGTGTGAGCTCTGTTTCTCTTTTAGACAGATTCAATCTTGTGTAGCCCAGGTTGGCCTTGAACTCACAGAGATCCCTCTATCTGTCTTCTGAGTCCTGGGATTAAAGGTGTGTGCCACCACTCCCTGGCCTATATTGCTGACTAGTATGGCTGCTTTGCCCTCTGATCTCCAGGCAAACACGAATATACCTCTATAATTTCCTCTTGAGTGCTTCATGGAGTCTTATTTCTCTGTTGCTGTCTGGTTTATTTTTCTCCACTAGCTCCTTTAACATAATAGCCACAACTATTTGAAATTCCGTTTGATCACTCTGATTCTTGCCGTGTCTGAATCTGGTTCTGATGGTTGCTTTGTCTGCTCAGACTGTGTCTGCTCGTACTGATTTTCTCTTGCTTTTCAGGATTTTTATGATTAGGGGTTGAAATCTGGACATATTTATGGGTAATAGGAACTGAAATAAACAGTGTGTCCGAGGCAGCAACGAAGGGAAAACTTACTTTAGCCCATGGCTGCGGAGGATTGTCCATGGCCACCTGACTCTGTACCTCTTCGGCCAAAGGAAAAGCAGAGCACAGTAGCGGAGATGTGTATTTAAGCAAAGTCACTCTCTTTCTAGCCAGGGAGCGCTGGGGGTAGGGAGGCTTCCAGTATACTTGTCAAAGGTGAAAGGTTCCGCATGCCCAGGCTGGCCTCGAACTCGTGATCCTCCTGCCTCTGCCTCCTTTGGCAAATTTTACCAGTGCTCTCCCAAAGTCCAGTTAAAGAGTGGGAGGAATGAGAATATGAGCAAAGAGGTCAAGACCATGATGGGTACACCCACTGAGACAATCTACCTGAGCTAATGGGAACTTACCAACGCCAGCCGGACTGGGAAGGAACAAGCACAGGACCAAAGTAGTCCCTCTGGATGTGACTGACAGTTGCATGACTGGGACAGACTGAGGGGCCACTGGCAGTGGCACCACGATTTATCCCTACTGCTTGTACTGGCTTTTTGGGAACCTATTCTCTTGCTCAGCCTTAATGTAGTAGGGAGGGCCTTGGACCTTTTCCAAAGCAATGTGCCTTACCCTCTCTGAGGAGTGGCTGGGGGTTGGGCAGGAGGATATATGGAGGGGATGGGAGGAGGGAAGGGAGAGGGATTGGTATGTATAATAAAAAAATAGTTTGTTGTCTTTTTTTAAAAAAATAATAAATAAAAAAAGGAAAAAAAGGAGAGAAAGGTTCAAGGTGTCCTTACCTCCTGATAGCAACACAATTAAGCCTTCAGGAATCTTCAGGAAACATGTATGATGCAAACCATGGCTTTTCTCATAAGAAGGGGAGCCAGCCTTTTCAGGGGCTTTACATGCCATGGCTTAAGACAGGCAATGAACTTTGATTTCTTTGTGTTTTTGTGAGCTTCTCCATATTACAAACAAACCTGTATTTTTTTTATTTGTCTTAACAGACCAACCATGCAATCCAAAGCCCTGCCAGAAAAGTTTAGTGCCTTCTCCGAGTCATAGCTCTCTCAGTTGTAGAAAGAAATTTGGGGTGAAATAACTTTAAAATCTGTCAACGATTTGCTAGAAATAACAAACAACACTCAAAAAGATAGCACGCTTTGTTGAGCTGCTGCACTCGGGGTTATGGATCTGTTGATTGTCCGCTGTGTCTTCACTATAGGGGAAGGTAAAGGATTACCAGTACAGAGCAGAGAAAACTAAAGACGCTTTCCCGAGGTTCGGAAGGTACAGCCACGCCAGCTGTGGCATGTGACATCTGGATGCAAAGCTCTGTTCTGTTGGTATGTTGTCATCATTAAACCTTTTCATCATGATCACATTGCTTCCCAGTGCCGAAACCTATGCATGGTAGGCCAGCACCCTAACTGTACCAAACCCCCAGCTCACTGGTCTTGTCTGTAAGACAGCCCAAACTGTCCTTTTCTAAGTCACCTGTTGAAAAGGGAACTAAAGTGCCTGTGGTAACATTTTTTCTGTCTGCCTGGAACCCTCCTTTTCTCTGTGACTACACATCTTGGGAACTGGTCTTTCCCCAACTCCAAGTGTTTGCTGTCACTCATAAAATCCCCACACCTCATAGAGAGCCCAAACCTGTCAGGTAAGCCAGTCTGAGTGCTTCCTTGAATCCTTCATACTTGACTCTGTGGTATAGAGGACATCGTTCCTGTGCTAAGTGCCTCCTACATGGTAAGTTGACAGAATGGGCTTTTGTTTGATGTGAGGTTGGTTCCTAACATCTAAGGGATTATCTTCCACCATAAGCAGAAAAATCAATAGAAAAATACCTCAAAACTCTTATGCAAAATGGCAGAGAACAGCATGTTAAAGAAGAAAGGACTTAAAATGAGAATACTGAGGAGTTCCCATCTGAATTCCGTGCAGAGCCTTATCCACTCTGTACCGCAGAAGTCTATAAATGCAGACACCTGTCACTGAAGGAACTTACAGAAAGAATAAAATACAGTTCATGAAGTGCTTACAGCTTCTGAAATAGTACTATTCAAATTGGGATGGGCCATGCATCACTCTTAGGAACAGTGACTTGGGGTTTATTTCCTAATATCTCTGTAAATGGGGGTGTTATTGTTTGGGGGAGTTCATGATTTAAACTAAGGTGATCCTTCAAGAAGATTAAGGAATGCCAGCCACTGAGCATTGTTTATGAGAGCTGCTGGTATTTGTGGTTTTGGGAGAAAAACTTTCTGCAGAGAGCAGTGAGGTTTCTGCACATAGAAATACTGAAGAGCAAAATTTGGTTATGTCTGCATCTCAGACACTATTCTATTGATGTGAAGAGACATGGCCAAGGCAACTAACTCTTGTAAGCATTTAATTTGAGAAGATTGCTTATCGTTTCAGAGAGTCAGTCCATGATCATCTTGGCGGGAAGAAAGTAGGCGGGCATGATGTTGGAGAAGGAGCTGAGAGTCTTAACACCCTCATCCACAGGCAGCAGGCAGAGAGACTGAAACCTCAAAGCCCACCCCAGTGACATACTTCCTCCAACAAGGCCACACCCACTCCAAGGCCACACCTCCTAATCCTTCCCAAACAGTTCTACTTCCTGATGACTAAGCATTCACATATATGAGCCTATGGGGGTCATTCTCATTCAAACCACCACACTTGCTTATGTGACTGTATTTTCAAGGGAAGTTGATCCTTGAAACAATTCCATCCCATATACAAATAGGTACATATGGATGAGGCTGAGGAGGGGCTTTATTATTCTTCTAGATAGTTCTCTACAGAATTTTTTTTTTGAGACAGGGTTTCTCTGTAGCTTTGGAGCCAATCCTGGAACCCGTTCTGTAGACCAGGCTGTCCTTGAACTCACAGAGATCTGCCTGTCAAGTGAAGGGATTAAAGAAGTACACCATCACTGACCAGCCCAGAATTTTTCTCCATACTTTTGATGTCACATTTCTTTTTTATTAGTAAAAAATAACATTAGTTTAAACACTTGATCTTGCTAAGGGTAGAATGGTTTTCTGGTTTATACACACCCTTACTTCATTCCTTCAGGAAGCTAAAGTGCACAACAAAAATCAACTGTCCCAAGGTCACCTTTATACAATCCCATGTTCAGGTGTAAATATTAATGTACTTTAACTCATGTCATCTACATGTTACACTCACAAATAACCCTATCACATCCAGTTCAACTGTTTTAATGCCATTTATATTTTATAGAACACATCAAAAATGACAAGCAAAAAAATCAACCAAAGCCTTATTTGGGCTTCATGGGACAGTAACTATCATTCCATGTCCACTTCGGGTAGTATTTTAAAATGATGTCAAACTTAGTAATCAGCTAATCAAGGCAATAAAGTAGAAAGCAAGTAGCTGAGACACGTCCTGGTTGTTGTTCAACAGAGAAAATTTCACAGTGCATCATTTTCTGTCTTCCTAGAGAAACAGTACTAACGTTTAATGAGCATTCACCTTGCTCATCATTCTGGCACCTCCCTGGATTATGTAAGCACCTGGAGATAGTGAGTGAGGTACAAGAGGCAACTTGAAAGTCAGGCATGGTGGCAGCATTCCACAAGCTAGGACAAGAATTTTGCAGGCTTGAGTCCAGGCCAGCCTACAGAGACCTTGTGTCCTAAAATGAAATAATTTAATTTCCATGCAGATTTTAGAAATGGATTTCCTCTTCTCCTCCCCATCCCTTGGAATCCACAGCTTTTATGTGGCATAGCTTGACATTTTCCCAAGGTTCTTGAATGTTCTAATCTGCTTTAGCGTTCCCTGCTTCTGCTTCCCAGGTCCTAAGATTGAAAGTAAGAGCCATTATGACCAGATTTTTCCCTTTTGCTTGTTTTAAAAATGTACATGTGTGTTTTTCTTCAAATATATATACACTATGTGCAAGCCTGGTGCCCAAGTAGGTCAGAAGAAAACATCAGATCCCAACCGATGGATGTCTGTAAACCACCATGTGGATACTGGGAGCTGAACTAGGGTCCTCTGAAACAGCAACAAGTGTTCTTAACCGCTGAGTCATCTCTGCAGCCTGGATAGCTATATTTTTGACTATTGCAACTTGACCCATAATATTTTTTCCAGAAGATAACTATTATTTTAAGATAGAGGGAATCTATACTCATCCAACCCTTAAACTATCCTAAGAATAACTACCATTCATTCTCCAATATTTAGCACTACTAAGTCCAGGTACTGCATGCACAACTCTGGCCGATAGCACTGTCAGTTACTGTCTTGTTGCTATGATGAAAATGACGGACAAGAAGTAACTCAAGGGAAAGGGGCTTATTGTGACTCGCATCAGTGAGAGTTGCTGGAGCAGCTGTGGCCAGAGCACAAGTGACTGGTCAAATAGCTGGTCACCTTCTTCTTCATTCAGATTCAGATTCAGCCAATGAGACAGTACCATTCACATTTAGTACCATTCACATTTAGCTCTTCTGTGAAAATTCTCTGGAAATCTTCTAAAAGCATGCCCGGAGATGTGTCTCCTAGGTGATTAAAAAGTCATCAAATTTACAATGAATATAAGCAGCACACTATTGCCGTTTCCATTTACCAGTGGGAAAAGTGAGGAGCGGAGAGATCAAGTAGTCTGGTCCATCTGAAAGGCAGTAATGGTCTGCAGGGAAAACAACGGTGATGAATGCCTGTGTGTGATATGTAGGTCACTGCCTACCACTGGGTGCCAGCCACTGCGGTTTCTCAGTTCTCTCCTATGCTGTAGAGTGGCTACCATCGCCGTACCTTTACAGACAAGGGAGCTAGAAAACATGGAAAAACAACTTTTCGAACTCATATGTTCAGTTCATTATAAGAGCTGACGGTTATAGCAACACATAGCTAAGTCAAAACCTCTGCTTTTGACCAGGCCAGAGGTCCAGCACTGTAGAACCACTGTTGAGGGCAAGGGGAAAGAATTATTGAGCATAGCAAAATGGAGCACAGTTTTGAAGGAAAAAAACCCTACAAATACTACTCTCTAGTATAGCAAATTAAAATAATAAAGGTAAAAGATATTTTAGAAATCAGTTTCTCTATCACACCCCATGACACAATGGCCTCAGGAGGAGATGGGGCTTTTCTCATAATTTTATAACTGCATATATGCCATTTAAAAGGAGCTCAAATGGAGAACAAACACATTGCTAAGCCCCCTCCCCTTCGACCTCCTTTAAGAGCAGCAGGCACCCACTGTTACCGACTGTAGTACAAGTGCCAGGCCTGTGAGTCCTGCAACAGCTTATGAGGTGGAATCATGAGATGGCCTGTTTCTAAACATCCTTTGATGGTGGTCTTTTCTCATCAGGAAATTCTTCTGGCTGACCTCTCCGGGCTTCTCATAACCTACAGAGGATGTCAGTCCCACAGATCATACACAGACATCAAGGAGTATTTGTTAAAACAACACTCAAGAAATTTGATTTCAGTTGGGAACCAGTATTGTAGAAAAGAGTAAAGTTGACACACTGTGTAAAACATTCCAGAGTCCGGAATGCAGTGTGGAGAAGGGTGCTTTATTTGGGAGAAATTTCATAACTAAAAGTAATTGTACCCAAATGTACACAGCTATAACTACTTATCAAATAGTTTAGGACATTCAAAGAATTAAGCAGAGTTGAGGTTTAAAGACAACCATAAATAATCATATGAGCGTGATGGTAGTAATAAGACCATGGAGAAATTTTAATTATAAATAAGGTTTATGCAGCTTTAGGGACCCACAACTTTAGCATAGTAAAAACAGCAAGCGATACTTCCTATATGCCATCATGATGCTTAAATGATTTTCCTGAAAAATGTAGTCCTCACCAATCCTGTACGGTTATATGCCAGCCCCACTTTTCCAGAAAGGAAACCGAAGCCTGTAAGTCAGTTGGTGTGCAGGCTTAGAGGCTGGTCTGGTTCAAGTTTAAACATACAGCCTAACTCTAGAGTCTAAGTTCTTGGTTCCTGTGATGTACTTTTTCTCTTGAACCTGTTGTGTCCTTCAGCATCAAGAAAAACATACATCTAGCAGCTGGGAAGATGGCTTAGATGGCCAAGTGCTTGATGTGGAGGAATAAAGACCCAAGAGTGACCCTCAGGACTCACACAAAGGCTAGACACCGTGCCATGTTCCCATAATCTCATCCTCAGATCCACAGAAACTGGACGCAGTGCCACATGTCCATAATCCCATGGGTGGAAAGCTTCAGATGAGGAGACCCCTAGGGCTTGCTGGCCAATCTAACTGAATTGCTGGATTCGGAGGCATTTTCTCAAGAAAACAAAAAGTAGATAAACCAGGCATAGTGGTATACATCTTTAATCTCAGCAGTTGGGAGGCAGAGGCAGGTGGATCTCTGTGAGTTAAAGGCCAGCTTGGACTACGTAATGAGTTGCAGGACTACCAGGGCTACAAAGTAAGACCCTGTCTCAAAAAAAAAAGTGTACAGCAATAGAACACATTCAAACATACTCAAAGACAATCTGCTGCTACCACATGCAAGATATAAAAGGGTGTGTTTTCTCCCTCTCTCTCTCACACACAGTGGGCCAATGAAGTAAACTGACCAAGGAAAAACTAGTAGAAACATTTTGTAATCTTCAAACTGAGTAATCCTGAACTGTCTTAACTCTACCTGAGTCTCTTGGAACTGTGGGCCACACCTGTAGCTGCTTTTCCTCTCTGCCTGTCATGGAGAAGAAGCCTTCCAAGGCTAGCCAGGTGGACTTTAAATGCTGGAATCCCCAACATCATTTCCGCTGTTTTATTAAAGTATGCATGTCCACATCAGAAATCTTTAGACTATTCTGGTACACTAATTGCCAATCATGCCTTCTGATTTTCAGAAGTCTGGTGAAAGTTGTTCTGGCCTCAAATGTTCAGAAATGTGGTCATTCTGGCTTATGCTTCCTCTGGTGAGTCAGAGAGCAGAGAAGTGATATAAAGTTTCAAAATGTATGCTCTTTTCTCCTCCTCAGCTTCCTCCACTTTTGGCTCTTAAGAAAAAGCTATTTTTGTTGGGAATATTATTTTGAGGTGTGTTACTTTTGTTTTTGTTGCATTTGGTTAACTCTGTGAAGCTGTGATACCTTGCCTGCCTCGAATACCTGATGGTCTAATAGTGACGCAGGAGCAAGAATAGACAGGGCTGGCAGGCAAAGAGAATGGACAGAAGGAAAAAACTGGAAGAAAAGGGTTCAGAGAAGTAGCCCGAGAAGGAGAGCATCAGGGGCCAGCACCCAGCTACACAGCTGGAGTGTGTAGAACAGAGTAAGGTTTAAAGAAGAGATCGGAAAAAACACAGAGGCCAAAAGGTAGAGGGGATAAGTTAAGAAAAGAACAAGCTAAGGCCAGACATTTATAATTAAGAATAAGGTTCCATGTGTGATTCATTTGGGAGCTGGATAGCAGACCTCCCCCCTCAAAAGAGTCCAAAGAGCATAACACCATACCACCACATACTGTGCTGGCCAGCATGCCAGGGCATAAGAAAAGGGGGAGTGGGACCAGTCCACACAGCAGGCTCACAGTTACTGCCATGTCTAACTGCACCCCCCACATCTCACACAAGTCAGCTGGGTGACAGACGGATCACAGTATAAAGACACGGGTGACATTTGGTTGTTAAGTACTCAAGGAAACGCTACAAAATGATTGTATAGGGTAAGTTTATTAGGGTTTGCTTTTAAAAGCTTTCAACAATAAGTCTGCTGCTAGTCCTGGGGAGAGGGCCCCGCTGAGAACCTTTCTCTCCATTAGAGGAATCTGTTCCCGGATGCCCGGTTGGGTCTTGAAATGTTCTAAGATGTTTTCCTGAATGAGATTCCACATCCAAACTCTCTGCTGCTTCTGTCTCTTGGTGGTGAGCTCCCCGCTGGCCAGCATTACCTGCTGAAATTCTCTCATTGCATCCCACATCTCACTGATGCCCTCTCCACTTCTGGCAGAAATGCGAATCACCTATTGGGAAGGCAGGAGCAGAACTGTTAGTTCCTGGGAAGTCTGAGAGCTGTCCTTCCTTACAGTTTACGGAAACATGCTAGCATACACTGCGGCACAGCAGAAATAAGATGTCGGTTTAAGGCCCAATTCTTTAGCCCAGAAATGTATTTTAACTAGGATGGCTCGGATAGATAGATGGTCAGGGGAATCCCAGAGGACCTGTGAGCGTCACAGGGTGAGCAGAGATACCGGTAGGAAGGGCTTCCCGAGGTCTGAGTGCCAGACATGAAGGCAAGCTGAGGAAGAGCCCCATTCCCACGTCAGTCAGTGCAAGGCGGAGTACCCAGCACCTCTATGGACAAGATGGCACCGCCCCAGAGGTGCCCAGAGAAGCCAGCAGTACGAAAGGCCTGCTGCTCTCACGATGATCACGGTTTACCCTTTACTAACAGGACGCGACTGCTCTGCTTCCTACAGTATTGCTCTTCATTTTCTCAACGTATGGACAATAATGGGAACGGAAGCATTGTATCACAAGCCTTTGCTCTGGCACAGCTAATCTAACCATGGAGTACTCTATAATCTTAAGGGCAGTTATCACTCCCAATGGTTTACACTGAGTAATGAGCAGTCTCATCTCTTACCTCACTCTAGCTTTTGACATCCTGTGGTTGGAAGATGACATTTAAGATCAGCTATAAACTCTGGCTCTGTCATAGTTTTCAAAGTGCAGTCTTTACATTCCAGAAAAGACTGATTATATGTCCAGTCTGAGACCTATATCCTCTGTCCTAACATGCACAGTCCACTCAGTGAGAAATGGAGAGGAACACAGCAAACCTTTGGTCTCCAGACTCCTGAGCGCCTGCGGAGCAACTTCAGTGCACTCACGTACTCTGCTTGGATTCTGCGGGCTGGCACAACCAAGTCTCCATCAGACTTAGTTATAACTACCAGATCTGCCATTTCAATTATACCCCTTTTGATGCCCTAAAGAAAACAGAAGAACCACATTAATCAGAAACCTTCCAGTTACTCTCAACTAGAATGAAAAAGGACAACCAGGACATGTCATGATTTCAAAGTCACGCACTCTACTGTCCTTCTTTCTGTATCTTCATAAGATCCATGTGCCAGGTTAACAATTATCTGACAAAACTACCTAAATGCAGCAGCTCCTGGAATTACTGAAGTCATCTGTAATGTCCCTTCCAAACTTAGAGACGAACTTGGTGAAATATATACAGACTTCGAGTAAAGAGACGATCAAGACAAAACTTGATGGAGTGGCAGGATGTAGCTCATGTCATCTCACTGAGACAAAGTTAGCCCCCAGGTCACTGCAGGAAGTAAGGGTGAGAACCTACAGTAAATTATAAGCTAACCATACAGCCCGAGGACAAGGAAGGGAAGTTATCTGACTAGTGTCCTACACAATAAGTAAGGCAAGTAGAGAGAGTAAACAAGGGTGACCATGACACTGGGCACTGCCTAGACAGGTGAGAGGAGCAGGACTGCCCCAGCTGAGCCAGCAGACACCAGAGCGTGGGGCCTCTCACTGGCTTGGCTCATGATGAATCTCAGTAAGGAGTGCCTCAGGCTCTATCCATTCCCATTGCAAGCCCCACAGAAGACCAGTCAACAGCAAGGGGCTCCCTGTTGGGACCACCCCACCCACTTCGGAGGTTTCACTTTTTCCTTGATAAAATCAGCTTTTACTTGTTTATCTTTCTTCAGATCCTTACTCTTCGTCAACACGAGACAATTAACCCCACAGTTACCAGGTTGGGGTCACTCTGGTGACTGCTGATCACCTAACACCTAAAACCTTCCACGTGACCATGTGTGAGTCTGCCTCCTCCCACCCACACAAAGTCCCACCCCTTGCACACAGAGACCTATGTGTAGGTGTATCCCAGTGCCTTCCACCACACACACACACCAGAGAGAGAGAGAGAGAGAGAGAGAGTGAGTGTGAGTGTTCTTCACTGGAACAGCCTTTGGCATAGAGCTACGACTATAGACCTCTCCTGAGTTTGAGAGTTATTCTAATGAATTATAGAACCTGGGAGGAAGTGGAGCCTTTAGTTTTGTGGCCAGTGGTACAGGTGACCTGGTACAGCTGATGTCTGAAGTGAGGGGACACTGTGGAAGACCATGTCTGAAATCCGCACCAATTCTAGCTGGCTAGTGACGGATGACAAAGCAGAGTGCTGTACTGTTGGACAGCATGCAAGCTACACAATGATATCACATAAATTACTTTTGAGTCAAGAGGTCTACAAATAGCCATGATGCTGTGGTCTCTTTGGACTGAAGCCCTCCATTTTCCAGTCACTTCCATGCTGTATAGGGAAAAGTTTTAAGTTGTGTGAGTAGCTCAAACTCACACCGTTTAACATTAGTTGAGAAAAACTACACACACATACAGAGACTGAGCCTGTGGCTCATGTGCTCAGCCAACAGGACAATGTCTTTGCCTACACAACCTTCAACTGCATTTACAACAAGGCTGGGCTTCGCATCTGCACTTTCAGAGATATGCCCAGGAGGCTGGGCACCAAATCATTACCTGTAGTTCATCCCCTCCTGCTGGTGGCAGCAATAAAACAAACATATCAACCATATCAGCAACAGCAAACTCCGACTGCCCCACACCTGGAATTTCAAATCACAGCTTTATTTAAGATATTCAGCCATAACATTTCTGTCGTCAAAGTTACTGGCTCATTTCCACTCCACTTCATTCAGATCCTCATCTTCATGACCATATATAGACCCTTAAAGTCCTGCTGCTATAACTAAACACCCAAGAGTTGATAAAGAGAAGTTTCTTTGCTCAGAGTTATGTAGGCTGGCAGAGTCGGCATCTACTCAGAGAGCATCACATGGGAAGGCAGCAAGCATGCTGATGCAGGTGTCTCTGCCCCTTCTTGTGACGTCACAGATGCCATCACAGGGCTTCACGCTTGCCGCCTTAACTACTTCTCAAAGGTCCCCCTCCAAATGCTATTACTATGAATTTGGGTTAATCTGCTAACACACCCTTTCTTTTCTCACTAGACCAGTGTTTTAGATGACGGCCTTATAGATGTTCTCAACCTGTGGGTCGTGACCCCTTTAGCGATCAAATGACCCTTTCACAAAGAGCCTCCTAAGACCATTTGGAAAACAAAGATATTTGGATTCCAAAATTAGTTATAAAATTGCAACTAAATTATTTTAAGTTGGAGGGTCACCACAATGAGTAACTGTATTCCAAGGTCGCAGCATTAGGAAGATTGAGAACCACTGACTTCTAGACTTCCATTCTCTCCTACTCTTAAAGCTTTCTTTTGGTTTCTCTTTCATAAGTAAGTGGCTTGAACACTGTGACTCTAATCTTAAACCATGTCTGCCAATATTTTCATCTCTTTTTGCCTTTTTGTCCTTATTCCTACTCTGCAAACCCCCAATTCTCTCCTCTTTAAACAAGCTTGGAGAGTCCTCTCAATTGCAGCCACACACCACTGAAGGGTCTCATTAAAACCATGCCCCACTACAGGGCTGGAGAGAGCTCAGTGGTTAAAAGCACTTGATATTTTCCAGAGGACCTGACTTGGTTCTTATCGCCATCTAATGGCTCACAACTCCAGTTCCAAAGAACACCCTCTTGTGGCCTCTGTGGGCACCAGGAACACATGTGGTGGCACAGGCATACAAGCAGGCAAAACTTATTACACACATTAAAAACAAAGTCATCTCCTAAATGTATTCAGCCAGTTTCCTTCTTTTGTGTTCACTGTGTCCTACACCACAGAGGAAACAAGGGAAGCACTTCCCAGCTCCTCCCTGGCAATCTCAGCCGGGCCACCCATGCTGCAGTTCTGATGTGGGCAGCACTGCTGAAGAGGCCTCCATCCCAACCACTTTCCTGAACCCTCACTCCTCCACGAAACCAAAACAGGAACAGACATCCCACAGCTTCCTCAACCATCACCGTACTTTTGTATCATTACCAAATTTACTTTTATTCTGGTGGTTTTTAACTTATTCATTTACTTATGTATTATTTCTGAGACAGGGTCTATGTAGACTAGGCTGTGACTCACTATGTAGGCTTTCTCTCCACAGGCACATTTCTGAGCGGCCTTAACCAATGCTCCACGTTCTGACCCACACCCCGGCCTGAACACTGTAAACTCTCTCTGTGTATCTCTATCTAGTCAGCTCCTTTCCTCCCCCAGAGCGGCAGTGTACCAGGTCACCGCCCATATCTCAAGGTCCCCTTTCAGGCAGGTAAAGGTCACCTGGAAGCAAAGGGGCTTCCAGATGAGATCTTTGAAGGTTGGTCAGCGGGTGGTTCCTCTTCATGTTCATCTTTCTGTTTCCTATTCCTTCTTCTTCTATCTGGAACCTAGGTAGATCTGATTCCTAGCAAATCCATGTGGCGGCTAGTCTCCATTTTATCCCTATTTCCTTCATTTAACCTAAACCTAATTTATAACAGTACTAAACTACGAGCCATATTAATAACTGTTAGGTCTGTCCTTACTGCCCAGTCTTCCTAAAACAGAATCACTTGGACACCTAGTAAGCAAGTCCCGGTACTGTACTGATAATTCATGTTGTTCTGCCTTCCAATCATACTTCTGCACGCTGTTCTCTATTGCTCCAATCCTCCTTCCTTCTTCACTCTTACATTCAACAATAAAGTCCTGCCAACTGACTGCCAATACTTTTGATCTGTCTCCTCTTCCTAGCCCTGCTTACTTGAAGTAGAATCTGCATTTCCTTCCTTTGATTGGCACCATGATCCGTTTCCCACGTCCATCCTAAACCATTTCTCATTCTGCTGAAGGTTCCCTCCAAACACATATGGGACGTCCCTTGTTCAGGCTTCCCATTCTCTTTAGAGAAAACACTTTGGCAGAGCACACAAAGAAAACTTGGCCCTAGTCACTGTTTGAGCTCCTCTCTTTGCCCTCAGTGTTGTAAGTGGCCTGAGCAAGCTGCACTTCTCGGGATGAGCCATGCTTCTCTGTGTCTGTCCAATGCCTTTTACCCCCACTATTAACACCCACTTTCCCTCCTCTAAGAAGTCTTCATTGATTCAAACACTGGTCTGGGTTGTGTCAAAAGATCATTTCTCTCCAAGAATGTGAAGGGTTGGAGCTTTCCTTTCAATGTCTTCACTGAATATAATTATGTGCTAAGGACGAAACAGCCTCAGAATCCTAAGTTCCCAGCTGAATACTGTGGACATCAAGTGTGCTTAAGTAGTACTGTGATTTGCTTCCAAAGGCCGGCCGTTCTAGTACTCACTAGCCCCTGCACACAGAACATGCCAATTTACATATCAGCTATGTGGACATGTGGGCCACTTTCACCTTTTATATGGAAGGCTCTTGTGGGTGAGGAGCACAGCCCATATACTCATATTACCTGTGGGGCAATAGCTTGTATTTAATTCCACTTCATATCTGTTGAATGAACTAAGTGAAATCAGTTGTTACTCATCTTTAAATAGTATTCATTATAATGATACATCATTTTTATGAAATAGAATATCACACTCACCTACAGTTTCAATAAGAATGATGTCATATCCCCCTCCTTCACATAACAGAATAGCTTCATTTGTGGTCCTTGTCACACCTCCTAAAGTTCCACTGGTAGGAGATGGCCTGATGTATGCATTCATATCTCTTGATAGCTCAATCATCCGGGTTTTATCACCTAAGAGGGATCCTAAAACACATAGCTACATTTTACAATCATGAAGGACTAATTACACCAATCAGCAAACTGCAGGAGACCTGAGTTACAACAGTTTTTCCCAATGTTTCACTGTTACTGAGTTCTCTTCCCCTCACTGTCTATCCTCACAGTGGAGGAACTAGTCAATCATTCCTGAAAACCAACATGGTCGTTCCAAACTGACTAGACGTTCACATATAAGCCCTCCAGCTCCCCAGGCACCAATCCTCCCTTGCCTTCCTTGACCAATGCCAGTCTCCCAGGACCAAGCCACCCCTCTGGCTGAGTAGTGTGGTCTCTAAAGAGCCATCTCCACTTTGACGTGTCTGCCTCTTGGCTGCTGTCCTACAGGGGCATCTAGTATGTCCTCTTTCACTGATTTACAAGTGGTCAAATCAGGGGCCTGGCTCTACTGTCCCTGGCCACTTCATTTTGGGGTGTTATTTTTATCTTCCTGTTCATCTCAACTCACTGATGACCTGTTTCCTTCAAGTCTTTCTAGAACATTTTCATGATGTGCCCTTTGGTGTAAATCTCAATAGTACACAGGGTGCTCTGTGATCTCTAGCACCCTGGAAGACATGAAAACTTCAGTGGCCCTCTCTTTCTCTTATTACCAAGAGCAGCCTCCACTCCCCATCCTCTTACGTGCACAAATGACATTTTCTCAGCCTTATGCAAATGCTGTGCAAACGCGTATGGACGCTACCTTAACCCCAGTCCCCCCTTACCTGCAGCTGGACAGTGAGTGGAAAGCACAGTGAACAGAGAGAAAAGATCCCTACACCCACCTTGGGGTCTCACAGCTACAGGAAATCTGCCATATCTAGAAACATTCACTTATCACAAATGGGGGCAGGATACTACTGGCACCACCTAGATAAAGGATGGGATTTTGCTAAGCAAACCTCAATTTATGGCTCAGCCACCACTTACAATGAACTGCTACCACCAACAAACAATTGCCACCAATGTCATCAGTGCCAAGGTAGCAAAAATGTGCTGCAGCTATGACATAAGTTCCTTGCCTATGAACCTCATCCTAAAGCTGCTGGACACTGAATGTTAAACGAAATGGTTGTAGTAGGTACTCAATACCCAGAGAAGGGATTGGTTATATTTTTGAACTGAGATATTTGAGCAAACATCAATACTTGAAAATTCTGAAAGAATTAAGACCCTGGAACTACTATTACCTCTTTCTAGTTTTTTATTAAAAATATATTTATTTTTATCATTTTTAATTATGTGTATGTGTATGCACATCTATGTGTGTGTATGTGTGCATGAGTGTAGGTACCCTTGGAGGCTGGAGGTGCTGGCCTCATATCCCCCAGAACTAGTCACATGTAGTTGGGAGCTACCAAGGTGGGTGCTGGGAACTGAACTCAGGTCCTCTGCAAGAGCAGTCCGTGCTCTTAACCACTGAGCCATCTCTCCAGCCTACAAATTTCTTTTTGCCATATGATTATATATTTATATTTACAAGATAGTAAAGACTGAGAAGCTCCTTAACGGTATGCCCCTTCCCTTCACTGCTCCATGTCAGGGCCTTCTCACAGGTACTGACTCTACAGCACGTGGTTCCCATATACCTCAACTACCTTATTTACTCCACATAAACTTTTCCCTGAAGTACTTTTCCGCCTGAAATCATCCATGTGGAAGCATACATCTATCATAGCTACATCATATTACCCTATAGACCCCACCACACTGAACGCAGCATTATGAAATTATTCTTCCATAGAGCTGTCCCTGCCAGTGAACCTTCCAAACTGTTTGCTGTAGACCCCGGGGGTGATCTCAAGGCCATCACAGGAAGGTTTATAAGTCTAAGCACAAGGGCAGACAAAGGGACTAATGCTGCTTACACTCTACTCTAATTTAGTGCTATTTCCAATTATATTTATATAGACCAGGAATTCATATTTATAATATTCTATTTACCTGCATGTATTTTTTTTTAATAGCACACAGTTTTAAAACCCTAAGAACAGGACCCCTCACTTTCAGTTTGAGCAAGGTTAAGAGCCACAGCTTAGTCAATAGAGTACTTGTCTTGCATGAGGAAATGAGTCTGACCCTTAGAACTCTGTAAGAAAATCAGGCCTGGTGGCACATGCTTGTTATCCCAGCACCGAGAAGCAGACACGGTAGATTACCGGAGCTTACTGACCAGTCAACAGAGCCTACTTGGAAGGCTCCAAGAGAGTGAGACATTCTAAGGAAACAAGATTGGCAACACCCAAGGCTGTCCTCCCACACATACCTGCACACATATACATAGAAAATGAAGGTTAGCAGCCATATAGCTATGTGCTTTAATCACAGGATATAACATCAGTTCTGCTATTAATTACTACTTCAAGCTATTGTTTTCTCTTTCTGGAACGAATACACTAGACCATGAAGGTAGAGGGGAAATGGCCTTCTTAGCTGAATGATGTTGGGATTACTTATGAAAGTCCTTCACTAGCACAGTTCATATATTTTCACTGTGCAAAGTCCTTAAACAATAAATAAACTAGACAACAAATTGACATGGATTTATTTAATCTTAGAACTTGAGACCCAAATCCTTTGAATGCTCTGAGTCACATTTCTCAATAAAAAAATAGTAAGAATTGTTATCAACTTCTCTAACCTAAGGTCTTTCAAAAATTACTTCCTGCAGAATACTACAGCATACAAACCAAGCACTTTCAGTGAGTACCTAGGATTTATCCCTCAGAGCACACACTACAGTGTGACCGCTTGTGCTGCCTGTCTCCCTCCTAAGACATAAACACCCTGAAGCATGGTCCCTGCAGTGCTGGTGTCTCACCTACAGAAGGTACACCCATACCCAGTAAGTGAATAACTGTCATCTGAGCAGCTTAAACCACAAAGAGAGAAAGGGGAAAATGTTTCCTGAGTATTTATAGGAAAGACTTTATATGTTTTCTTTAAATGGGCCTTAGGGAGCTAAGTTTATATTCATTTTACTTCTGATGAGCTGCAAATTAAATGCTGAGTGATTGCATGACTTCACATCAGCAAGTAACTGCTGAATACAGTGCAGCGCAGTGTGCCCTGCAGAGTGCAGCAACACATTACATGGCCCTTCAAGCGCCTTCTGTTTCACTGGACACTAACAGACAGGTGACAAGCTATAAACAATTGTATGCCCCCCCCCCCCCGCCAGCTCAATCTTTACTGAAAAGATGCTACACCACCTTGAAGATAAAACTGAGAAGTTAGGCCCACTGGAAAAACAGACTATGAGAAGGGGCTGGCCCTAGGCATGATCAAAGGGCTGAGATGTGTATCCCTCTAACCCTACTTGAGTATCCACTGAGATACCCACAAGCTGACCTCCTGTGTACAATTCAGTACTACCTAACCAACTCCCAGAGTTTCCACCCGTGTTAGAGCTGAGATGGGAAAGACATCCTGGCAGTTGGGAGCCAAGGAATACCACAAAGTCACACCGCACAACAAACCTCACACACGAGCTTTATGAGGAGAGAAAAACCCAGGTCTTTGCTCCAGCAAGAATCTGCAGCAGAGAATTGAGCAGAAGACAGGGTTTATATAGGGTTTCAAGAGCGGGGGAGTTTTCCAGGGTGGCCTGGGACTGGATCTTGAGGTAAAATCAAGGATTGGTGGGATTCTATTTTTCTGTAGGGCAGGGCCTGGCCACTGGGGCCTAGCCACTGAAGTTCCTGAGGCTGGGAAGGGGTCAGGCCTGGCTACTACCAGAGCAGTCTAGGGGTGGAGCCTAGCAATCAGAAGTCTCCAGAGGTGGGGCCTTTTTTCTTTTTTGACAGAGAAAGCCATCCCTCCTGAGTTGGCATGAATAGTCAACACAACCTCACTCTGCAGAACAGGAATGGTTCCTCTCTTAAGGTAAAACTCAGCTGGCAATTAGAGGTCCCTAACTGTAATATTAGCCGTACTCACCACCACTGGTGCAGGAAGATGGGTCCACGGCTAGCACAGACAGTCTGTGCCCTCTCTCGGTCAGCATCTTCCCAAAATATTCTATGAAGGTTGATTTTCCTGCACCAGGGGGCCCAGATAATCCTAGAGTGAGATAATGAAATCAGTACCATGACTAGTTTTGATGAATAAAACATTAGTTTACCTTCTGCTTCCTCTAATTTATGAAAATCATCATTGACATATTTCGACACGCCTTAAATCCATCTCTTTACCTAATTCCCAAGTAGCAGTGAGACACAGAGGCACAATTCTAAGATCCATGTTTTACAAACCCTGCCCTTTTCCTGTACCACAGGTCTTCTGAGACACGCTGCACTGCTTCTGTTTCCATGTGCAGAACTTGTGTACCTGCCCTCCTCTCCTAACAGTGGGCAACTGTCCCACCCGCCCACTGGAAAAACAATCCATTACTCCAGAAACCGCTAGGATTGAGAAAGTAATTTTCTCTACAAACAGTTTTCCTTTGTCTTACTCATACCTTCAAGAAAAAAATCCAATAAAAGAAAATCTTTAAAAAAAAAATCCTGATGTTCAGAAAGGCAGGAAAGCCCCTACATGGAGAGCCATGGCAGGTAAGGGTCAACCCTTGAGCTGTCCGTGGGGGCTCACCCCAGTGCTGCTTGTGACCAGCTCTGTGGTCTGTACGATGCTGCCTCAGCACCCTCCTCAGGACAGTAGCTGCTGCAACAGTCTGGGCCTTTGCAGACGGTTTAAGAGTTAAATGAGATAATGTTTAATATGGGATCACATATACTGCATGGCCTGCAGAACATTAGACACGGGCATCCAATAATCTTCAAGAGTGCATACAGTGTATGCAGGCTTAGGTCCTTACTATAGCTCATGGTTTATTTCCATCCTAAGCACCTTAACAGGTGCTGAATAAATTTGTGCTGCTTTTATTGATGATGACGATAAAATGACTGAAGACTTGAGTTTATCAGGACTAAGATCAGGGTAGACTACCCAGAAGGCCCAGAGAAGGTGTGTGTGTGACTTGTTAAGCAAACACTGGGACTTTTCTCTCTTCAAGGGCTCTCTAAGGCCTACTGTAAGTCATGCTGGGTTTTCTTCTTGGGGGTGTGCTAGTCTGTCTACAATCCAGTATCTATCCAGACCCAGTGTAGTTCCTCAAAATGAGAGTCCCTCCTTGAGGGTAGGGGAAGGAATGTGAAATGCAGGGATAGGTACAAAGGTTGGTTAGAGACCTATGTGTGAAAGCGGCTTTGAAGCATTCATCTCCACTCCTGGAACAAGAGGACATTTGACTCCTATATTACCAATACACAAGGATGTGAGGTCTAGGATGACATCAGTGTTTCTCTTATCTACTCACCACCCACAAAGTCCCTGCACTGTCATCACATCTCAGGATGTCTTTAGAGAATGAGCTGCCTTAGAGTACCTGCTTCACTGCCATGGGATGCCCTCCATCCACCCAAACGGCCTGGCTTAACTCCTGCTACTCAAAATATAGCTAAATTATCCACAAATATAACAGCTTACTCACAGTCTAGGACAAAGCCAAATAATCCAAAAAGCTCAAATGAACATTTAAATACAGATGGTAACCACAGCATGGAGAAGGCAGGGGTTAGAGACACCCCTAGAAGCTCTATGAAAGTATCTGGGTGAAGGGAGGGGCTAGAATCATAGGACATGCCTGGAATCCCAGCACTCAAGAGCTTGAGGCAGGAGGACAGTTAAAGTCAGCCTGTGTGACATAGAAAGACAGAAGAAAGGAAGAAAAGAAAAGAAAAGAAAAGAAAAGAAAAGAAAAGAAAAGAAGGAGGAGGAGGAGGAGGAGGAGAGACTTATGTATAGGAAGAAAACAAAACACCAAATAAACAGAATTTCAAAATGTGACTAAGCTAACCTGGGTCTGGCAGGAAGAGAGAGCTCAGTCTGGACCAGCCATCTGAGGACTGCCAGAAGGAGCAGCACCGTGCTAACAACCCATTGTGTATACTTCTGCTCTGGAATCCACTGCCAGAGTCTTACTTACAACAGAATGCTTACTGAGGACACAGGCTTGTTTCAAATGGCTGTGGGAATTCTACCAGTATGAAGATTACTACTTGTAAAAAATATCATTTAATTCAAATGTTCAAGAAAAGAAGTCTTCATCTGACCTCGCACTACGTAGATGAATTCAGAAAGCCATTCGCTGACAACAGAAAAAGAAAACCGACCTACTCGAAAGGTGAGGGGCTTTCCCTGGTTGAGCCGCTCCTGCTCCCGGCGGTGGGCGAGGACTCTCTGAAGAAGTGCCTGAGCTAGCTCCTTCTTCCTCGCGTGAGTCGATTCTACCAGAGTTATGGCCTCCGCTAAACAAGCTCTTTGCCCGCCAACTAAACCCGTATAAAGTTTATCCACAAATTTTTGTTCTTTATCAGAAAGTCCTTCTGTGTGGTCCTTCAAGGTTGCTTGGGCACATAACGCTCTCCTCGGGCCACCAGACAGCAGCGTCCACTTGGTACAATGGTGTCCTGAGGGCTTCAGCAGCACAGCACTCGAGGCTCCGGATGCAGGATGCCTACCTGAGTGAAGGATACAGTGGAGACGTGGGGAAGGTATTCTAAGGCTGTTTAGGAAATGCTGGTAAGGATGCAGTAGCAGCGTGGGGATGCTCATTTTGCTTGTAATTGGATCCTTTCTGACTCAGTGTGATTTATGAACTCCCTAGAAGGAAGAAAAAGATATTTTTGAGCCCAACAGACAATTAAAACACGGAAGTAGTAAAACTGAGACTGTTTCTCCTACATTGTAAGATATGAATGACCAGGATTCTTGATAATATATGTGATAACTAATTTTGGCTGTCAGCTTGACTACATCTGGAATCAGCTAAAATCCAGGCTACTGGGAGTACCTATGAGAGATTTTCTTAATCAGTTTATTTGAAGCAGGAAGACCCACCCTAAATTTGGGCCACACTTCCTGGTGGCAGCCCACATAGACATGGAAAAAGAAAACTGCTTTTTGCCTGCTTGCCCTCACTCTCAGTACCCTGCTGCTGAGCCATACTTCCTCCAGTATTAGAGCCAACTTCTTCAGGGTTTACACAGACCGAAGAGCAGTTCTCCAGGAATTCTGCAGGACAGTGAGACATCCAGGCTGGAGAACTGACAAGGGCAGAAAGCGCACTCCTTCCTGCACTGTAGGCTACTGCCTGGAGTTCTGACTTTCCTTGATGATGGACTCTAACCTGTGAGCCAAATAAACCTTTTCCTCCCCAAGTTGCTTTTGGTCATGGTATTTCATCACTGTAGCAGAAGCCTAACTAGGAAATTAAAATTTAGGAGAGGCCTCCTTCCTTCGTCATAGTTAGAATAACCCAGAATAATTCAGAATAATCCAAGACATGAAACTACTTTATTGTATTTACATTAAAATTACTCTGTAAGCAAACCAACACAAGGCCTCTGTAAATATACTACATAAGCCTAGCACCCTGTGATCCATTCCCAGGACCCACAATAGAAAGAGCTGACTTCCAAAAGTCCCTACCTCTAAGTATGTGCTATGGCATGAACACAAGTGTGTGTGCACACATACATCATCATCATCATCATAATAATAATAATAATAATAATAATAAATGTAAAAAAATTACAAAATCTCATTAGACTAGATATTTTCTGCCATTTTTTTCCTTGCATTCATCTTAATGATTTCTTCAGGTCAACATACCCGACTCCGAGGCATGCACAAAAGATTCGTTCAAATGATTCCCTCTGCTGCTGGCTTCCTATTCATTCTCTACATAAGGAATGTGATTAGGAGTGCAGCACTTGAGGCAAAAGTTTAGATGCACGTACATACTCAAAGAGACTCCTGAATATAAGCGCACAATCAACAACAATAAGCCTTAATGTGAAGTAAACCGCGTAGGCCATGCAGTGACCAGATCAGTGCATTTTAAAGGTGGTCAGAAGCATCTGGTGCCTCTTCCCAGCCTCACACCAGCCTCTGAAGGGTGCGCATGCTAAGGCCTGAGCCAGCACAGAACCAGGCAAAGAACATTTCCAGCATTACTGAAACGCTCAACACAACTACCCACTATATTAAAGAAAGCTAACAAGTGTGTTGAGTCAGAATGGGATAAGTTATGAGCCAGGGCCACTCACTTTTGCAGTCCTGACTTTGGGCAAGTCACAACCATTCTGTACTTCAGTTTCCTCTGGAGTAAAACTAGGTAAGAGCAGGGTAGTCATAAGGATTAAATGACTCAATTCCTGAGGGAAGCCTGAGGTATTCAGCATCAGCCTTTGCTGTCATTATATCAACTGTAAACACTGTAACACACCCACCTTCCGGGGTAAGCTAGAATTTGTAGATAGCCATAACCTGCCCAATTTGGAGTTTATGGTTGTTTGCAAATGTTGGTTTCCCTATACCTTGTGGCACATTAAGTTACTTTATTGCTCCAACATACTCTCTCTAAACGGTACTTCAAGGCCCATAAACATGAAATTTATTTCAGTTAATAATAAACACTCTACTAGACACAAAGATGAAATGGGTTAAGGTTTTTAATTGGCAAAATTAGAGCTGCTCTGATTTTCCAAGGCAACAACATTGTTCTCTACTTTGAGGAAGCTATTCTTGGTTGTCAACTTGACTACATCTGGAATTAACTAAAATCCAAAGGACTGAGCACACCTGGGAGGGATTTTTTCTTTTATTTATTATGTATACAATATTCTGCCTGCATGTGTCCCTGCAGGCCAGAATTTGGCACCAGATCTTATTAGAGATGGTTGTAAGTCACCAAGTGGTTGCTGGGAATTGAACTCAGGACCTCTGGTAGAACAATCAGTGCTCTTAACCGCTGAGCCATCTCTCCAGCCCGGGATTTTTTCTTAAATTGTTTGAAGTGGGAAGACCAATTTCTAATCCAGATCTTTGAAGTGGGAAGATAAACATCTAATCCAGATCTTTTGAAGTGGTAAGACCCACCTCTAATCTGAGCCACACACTCTGCTGGAAGCCTGTATAAAAGATATGGAAGACGGAAGCTCTCTCTCTTTGCTGGCTTGTTCACCTCCCTAGCAAGTCCATTCCTTCACTGGCATTACAGCCTACTTCTTCAGGATTCCAGTGAACCCTAAAGACCAGCTGAGACATCTAGATTCTCAGACCTTCTGTTCATATGCAATCATTGTTGAACTAGCTGGGCTAGTTTGTAAGCCATTCTAATAAATCACACACACACATATATACATACATATATGTGTGTATACATATGCATGTATGTATATATGATATAATCTATATATTTATAGATTATATTTATATATTTAATATATATCTATGCATTATTCTATGAAGTTCTATTACTCTACAGAATCACGACAAATACAAAGGTATTATAACTTCTCTTTAAATAAAATTAGTCTTATTCTAAAAGGACAATTTATTTTTGAGATTACAATTACATCATTTTCCCCTTCCTCCCTTTCCTCACACCAAACCCTCCCAAATTCCACTCCTTGCTTTTTCAAATCCATGGCACATGCACAGATACACACACATATGCATGTGTGCCTAAACACACACACACACACACACACACACACACACACACACACTCCTACACATAACCTGCTATGTCTATATAGTTACTTATATGTATGTTTTCAGGGCTGGCCATTTGGTACTGATAATCTATTGGTGGGCTCTTCCCTGGAGAAGCCTGAAATAGCATTCCACTTTCAGCATTCCTTAGTGGCCTGTAGTTCTCGGTATGAGCTAAGGCCTTGCCTTGTGGACTTTCCCCTGTCCACTTCAGCATGTCTAATGTCGTTGTCCTTGTTCAGCTTGTGTTTAGGCAGTCAAGCTGGTGAGACTTCAGGTGTGTAACTTCTGACTCTTCTAGGAGACACAGTCTTACAGCAAAATACCCTGATAAAAGGACAATTTCTTTCTTTCTAAATTGTTTTTTTTTTTTTTCAAGACAGGGTTTCTCTGTGTAACAGCCCTAAAGGTCCTGGGACTTACTCTGTAGACCAAACTGCCCTCGAACTCACAGAGATCCACCTGCCTCTGCCTCCTGAGTGCAAGGATTAAAGGTGTGCACCACCACGGCCCGGCATGATAAATATTAAACTTGTAAAAAGTATCATATATCCATCACTACCCTTCCACACTTAAAATAACAAAATCTGTAGGAGCTAGAAAGATGACTCAGTGATTAAGAACACATACTGCTCATACAAAGGACTCAAGGGTTAGTTCCTAACACCCCTATCAGGTAGCTCACCCTAGGGATCTGACACCCTCTTCTGGCCTCCATGGGCATCTGCACTCACTTGCACATATCTGTACAACATGCAATTAAAAAATTATTATTTTGGGTCTGGAGAGATGGCTCAGTGGTTAAGAGCACTGTCTACTGTTCCAGAGGATCCAGGTTCAATCCCCAGCACCCACATGGCAGCTCACAACTGTCCGTAACTCCAGTTCCAGGGGACCCAACTCCCTCACACAGAAATATATTCAGGCAAAATGCCAATGCACATAAAATAAAAATTTTACAAAAAGAAAACCAGCTTAAAAATTAAATAAATTTTTTGGGGCTGGAGCGATGGCTCAGCAATTAAGAGAACTGGCTGCTTTTCCTAAGGATTTGGGTTTAATTCCCAGTACCCATATGGCAGCTCACAAGCGTCTGCAACTCCTGTTTCAGGGATTTAACATACTTTTCTGGTCTCTGAGAGCACTGCAAGCAAGTGATTGACAAAGTTTCTGTCCCGCCTAGTCCCACAGCTATTCAGTTCCAAATAAACACACAGAGGCTTATGTTAATTATAAACAGTTTGGCTTATTGCTCAGGCTTATTAATCTATAATTCTTATCCATGTTTAGCCATGTGGCTTGGTACTTTTTCTCAGTAAAGCATTCTTATCTTGTTCACTCTGCATCTGACTTGCAACTGCATCTCTGCCTTTCCTCTTCTCAGAATTCTCCTAATCTAGTCATCCTGTCTATACTTCCTGCCAATCAGCACTTTATTAAACCAATACTAGCAACAAGTCTTTACAGTGTACAAGAGCATTATCCCACAGCAGCACACAGCAGACATACAGGCTAGTAATATACACACACTAATAAAATATTTTTTAATAAATAATCTTTTTAAAAAATTAAAAGGGAATCTCTCTTGGGAGGCCTTTACCAGCATACCTTTAAGCACAGTTCTTATGAGCACTGCTATCAGCACCACTAGACTGGGAATTCATGGGCAAGAACTGTGTTTTTATTCAGCCATTCCTTTCTGAGCACAGAGTGCTCCCCAAGCCCAGGAGAGATCAGAATAACAATGAAGCACAGATGGTTACAGAAATGGTGTTAGCTGTTCCAGCCTTAATCTGACCTGGTCCCCCAGTTTAAGGAAGTTGTAGAACCTTAAAGAGGCAGGACCTGGCCGACACAAGTGATTCCCTATGGGGTAACCTTTGATAGTTCTATTTGCATCTGTCCCAAGCTCTTGGTTTTCTGTATGCCTGGGTGACATGAGGAGCCCAGCCATCTGTTCTAGCTACCATGTCTTCCTCACCATAATGGCCTGACTTCCTGAGAACAAGAGCCAAAGTAGGGCTTTCCTCCTTCACATCACTTCCTTCAGCTACTTTTAGTGAGTGGTGAGAACAGTAGCTGATACACAGCTATCAGCTTTAACCTTCTATGTAGTTCCTCACAGCCGTTCTAAAAAAAAATACTATAATAAAATTAATGCTTAAGTTCAATAAAAAGATTGGTTTTCCAAGTAGGGTCACATTTCCAGGTTTGGAGATTAGGATGTAGACATACCTACTGCTCCTTCATAGGAAAGATGCTTCATTATCTTCAATGATGTTGCCCTAGCACTTCAAGAGCTTGCAGAATAAGACATATCACATCCAAAGAAAACAAAACAAACAAATAACCTGATCCAGAAAGTGAATAATCAATATTACAGGAGCTGTCTCTGTCAAGTCTTCAAGTAGTCAATGCCACAACTATGTCTAAAAGAATGAAAAAACTAAAGAATGAGGCAGGTTTTCCAGGCTGAAGCCTTAAATGTGTAAATTCAGAGTAGGTACTTGGTCTAGTCCTTGCTATATTAGAGAAGATGGGGAAAGTCAATGAAAGCAAAAGGCCTGGGTATACAGAACTAGTGATGGGATACGAGGTTTGAACCAGAACAAAAACTGAAGCCAAAGAATTACCTTTTGTCTGTTGTCATGGAAAAATAAAAGAGGTTTTTACAGAGGCAACACAATCAACCTTATTATTAGTGGTGGTGGTGGTGGTGGTGGTGGTGGTGGTGGTGGTGGTGGTATATACATCTTGAAGCAGTGTGAGAGTTCAAGAATGATAAGACTCTAACAGAGCCCAGAGTAAGAAACCTGAGCAAGGCTCCCTAGCAAGGAAACAAAGGGAAGAGGAGGACACAGACCTGGGTGGGGCATTAAGGGATAGAAAACAGAAGCCAGATTTGAGAGTTTCCTGTCTCTGTTAGAATTTTCAAAGCTGACACATCTGGCATGCTGCAATTACTTAAAAACAAAACTACCACAAAGATCCTGCTGATGTGGGATTCCCCTCTGTAAGCTGTAAATATGTTTTATTACCGTTGGCTAATAAAGAAGCAGGCAGCACAGAATAGAGCAAGGCGGGAATTCTAAGCAGGGATAGAAGAGAAAAGAAGACAGATTTAGGAAGATGCCATGTAGCCACCTAAGGAGACAGATGCCCTAGAAGATGTCTGTACTCATAAGCCTAGGACTAAAATCCAGGACTTTGGGCTCTTTCTGACAAAAGAGATGTCCTGTGGGGGAAAAAAGAAACAGATATTCATAACTGCCTACCTTTGAAACTGAGTAAGATGAATTTTAGTTCCAATGAAGAGAGGCTGGAGAACAGAGGAAAACACCCTCAAGCCATGGAACATCGTACTATCCAATCTAGTCCTACCATTCTATAAAAGATGTTGTCACATTCAGTCTAAGCACAAATTAGAACTATTTAAAATATATCCCTTTTTATTAACAGGCCTTACCATGTCTACTTCTTGTTACCAAACAAGCCCTGAGAAACCCCAAGCCAAGCAGATCATACAGTTTTCAGTCAGTTGAGCATTTACTATATGCCATGCACTAATCTTAGCATTGGGATTATGTCCACAAGAAAAGGTTGCTGCTTATGTTCTCAGGGGGAAGTCCATTTACGGTCTGTTTGTCAGTCAGTCACTACGGCTAGATCTGAATAAGCCAGGGAAAGTTCAGGAGAGACAGTCAAAGACAAGTTAAACACAAGGCTTTACAGACACACGAATAACTGACTTTGAGTGAGGCGTGACACCAGCACAAAGAACTCATCGCACAATTTTTAAAAGGATCTCTGGCCATTTCATGTAAAATTCCAAAGTAGGTAGTGGGGCATGAGATACAAGAACAGAGATCAGAAAACAAGTCAGGAAATTATTGTAACTGTACTGATGGGAGATGAAGGCTTGGACCAAGTGAAGACGAGGCTGATTCAAATTCCATATGAATTCTGAAGCATTTGTTTTACACAAGATGTAGGATAGGAAATGGAGTAGTTAAGACCTAGGTAAAAGGTCTTCCTGAGCCACAGAAAGCTGAAGACTAGGAGAGGAGGTCTGAGGTCTAACCAGGAGTTGAGAGGAGAGATATATCCACAAAAATAAACTTAATTTTTATTATTTTTGTGTGTTGGGGACACACACTTGTGTGTATAGGTATAGTCAGGCATTGTCACATGTGTATGGAGCCTAGGGATGCTGTCAGATGTTTTCCTTAATTGCTCTCCACCTTGTATACTGAGATGGAGTCTCTCATTTGAACTGTTCACTGATTTGGCTAGTCTGGTTAGTTAGCTTGCTTTGGGGCCTCTGTCTGCCTGCTGAGAGCTGAGATTACAGGCATTTAGTGGAGGCTAAGGACCTAACCAGTCCTCACACTTGCATGCCAAGTGCTTTATCCATTAAGCCATCTCCCATTCATTTTTTTTCCTAAGACAGGGTTTCTCTGTGTCACTCTGGCTGTCTTTGGAATTCCCTTCGCAGACCAGGCTGGCCTCAAATTCATAGAGATCCACCTGCCTCTGCTTCCCTCGTGCTGGGATTAAAAGTGTGCCGTACCACTGCCCGGCCCCAGATTTAATGTTTAAGAAAACCCATTTGGATATCAACTGAGCAGAGAGGTGCCTTTCAGTCTCAGGTTCAGTACAGAAATCAGAGCTGAGGCACAGTTTGGGTACCACCAATGTTTAGATGTTGTTAAAATCCATCTGATATAAACTTATTTTAAAACTGATAGAGAGAAAGGAGCTAGATAGCATTTTTAAAAATAAAACTTCATATACATTATGATTATAATGGTGCTTCTATGTTGTCTGGCAGACTATATTTTTATAATTTTTAAAAAGAAGCATGTTATTATAGTGTATAGTAATGGCATCTCTAACAGTGTCTCTGTCTCTAATTTTGTCAAGTCTGTGAATATATTATTTTACTTTACAAAGAAAATTGAAATATGCTAATAGAATTCAGGGTGCTAGTCAGCTAAGTTAAAGATAAAAAGGATTAGTCTACTTAATCCAAGTTGACTCAATGGAATCACCAAGGCTCTTTAAGATGAGGAAGGAGGCAGGAAAAAAGAACAGCCTGATGGCATGAGGATTCAATCTACACTTGCTGGCTTTGAGGCTGGAGAAAAAGGACCGACCAAAAAACGCTGACTGGAAAAATCAAAGAGGCAGATTTCACTGAGACGAGGATGGAATAAATATCAATGGCACCTTAATCTCAGCCTACTTTGACCCAGGCCAGGATGACCAACCGAACTCTAAGACAACGAATTGTTGGGCCCGCAAGAGCTCAACAGGTAAAGGTGTTTGCCGTGCAAGCCTGAACACCTGAGTTTGAGCCTCAGACCTGAAGTAAAGGTAGATGGAGAGAACCAACTTCACTAAGTTGATCTCTGACCTCCACGTGCTGAACTAGGCATGTGCACCCTCCCTCACAAATTAATAATTAAGAAAACAAATCTGTATTGTCTTAAAGCACTAAGTGTATGATGATTGTCACAGTAACAACACCAACAGAAAACTAATACAGTTGCTATAGCAACCACAAAATCTTTTTTAAAGATTAGAATTTAGATTTCTAAATGAGAAATGTCTAATAACCACTCATGATTTAATTATCTTTGCCATAACCTGTGGCCTCTCCATTCCTCATTTAGGTCTCTTCCTAACCCAGGAATCAACTTGATGAGCCTTTTACTATTTATTGTAACCTTCAGTGTTACATTAAATATATGTGCATGTCAAGTTCCAAATTAGATATGAAATTAGCATATCTTCTAAAAAAGAAACTAAAAGAATTACATGCAAGGTGGAAAGAGCAGTTAGTGTTTTAGCTATGCTTCTACACACAGATTTTTATCAGAATCATACAGAGATTAGAAGTGCAACCACTCTGAAACATGCTATCCATAGGCCACTACTATGCCTATTCTGCCATAAAATTTCTTTGACTGACAAATGTCTCGAGTTAAAATAGTACCCCCTGAGACACATTCCCCTAACCCTTCCCAGACAGCCATGCTAGTCAATGCTCCATGACCTTTAGTTCTCATCTGCGATACGATAGTTGTTGCCTTGTCTTGAACTCTATTAACCAAGTCTCATGACTCAAGGCAGCTGAAGATCCTCCCACACCAGTCTTTACTCCTCAGGCTGGGCAAGAGTCTGACCAACAAGAAAACTGTGTGATCAGAGAACCCATACAAAACACACTTTGCTCTTCTAAGTGCCCTGATTTCATTCAAGACAGCCTTGGCATCTAGTCAAATCTCCAAAGAAGAAATTAAATTGGAAGGAACCAAACCCACTACAAGGACTCGATCAGATGGAAATATGTCCATTTATAATAGCACAAGCACATTCTCTAAAAAAGATTAATAAAAACTGTCTAATAGAAAAGTATAGCTTCCTTTAACATAAAAAAGTAGTTTCCTGAAACAATTTTAGGATAATGTTTTATTAACTGATTATTTCATGCATGCAATGTCTTCCAACAATTTCATGGCATTCTCAGAAAGCCCACCTATTTGATAAGCTTATGGTTTGTTCTGCAGACTGTTCTTTGAGGCCCACACAGATCTTAAAAGTCTTTTAAGTAAAACACAAGAACTAAGAAAAGAATGGTATCATTTTTACACACCACCAATAAACTAAAAAAGATTATCCAGATTCTATTGACACTTACTGGACTATTTCCAAGGGTCCCTTTCTTTGCACCCCGCCTCTATGTGGACAGCAGACCCCAACACCTCTGCTTCACTTCTGGGTAGTACATCTGAGGTTCTTTTCTGTGTCCTTTCCTAACTAATCCATGCAATAACCCTACAACAAAGGAGATCCTGTGGCACAGGTGAGGAGGCAGCACCATGAGGTTGGGTGGACCAAGGCCTCCCAAGAAGTGCTGGGATTTCATAACACAGATCTGGATGATAGGCCCTCAAGAGAAGTAAAATAGCCTTTACATCTGGATGTGGAATGGTTACATCTAGCTGTTTATTGGCTTTTTTTTAAAAATCAATTTTGTCAAAATTGGAAAGGCAGCATGACTTCCCAATAACGTGTTAGGTACAGAACAAACTAAATTTTAAACATTTTAAAACATTCTTTTGTTTCACAGAAAAGTCACACCCAGTAAACCCACAATTTATATAACCTATTATTTAATTAAACTGATTTTAAAAGGTCCAATTTCCTAATTGGACATTTCTTAAAAGCAAATATAACTTGGCCTCATCAACAAGTTTCTATCTCTAATATACATGTCACAAGCATACTGAGAAAGAAGCTTGTAACGTTGTTGACGTTCTAGCAGACTCTGTCCACTATGCTGGCAAAATGATGTAAGCAGAGAGGGGCTTCCCACTTGTTCATGTAACTAAACAGCTTGGCCTGCTTTCTGAAGAACAAAGGTCAAAGAATGTGACAATAATCATAATCAAACTGTTCAATTAATTGTCATGATTTCTGACAGTAAGGTTTTACTCTGCAATTTGTAGGTTAAGCACTACCAAAACACAGAATTCCGTACCATTTACCACATTTGGTCACTTATTTCGAAGTACTGTCGTACCTAGTAAGCCAGGACGCCAGTGTTTTAATATACACTGAAAAATACTAAGTAGGCACAAATACTGAAATAGGTTAAATCATCACTTCCTTCTATGGCTTGGATCTAAAAATATACTAAAAATCTATGTCTGAGAGGCTTGGTTCTAAGCTCTTGGTGCTTTTAGGGGCACCAGAGCCTTGGGAAAGTGGGCCTCAGGGAAGCTGTGCTGTGGGGGTAACTTCAAAGGGATAGTGAATCCCAGCCCTTTCTCTTCCATTCCTGGCTCCACCAGGCACTCAGCTCTTCTGCCACAGGTTTCCACACAATACACTGTGCCAGCACAGGGCCAACAGGGACGAAACTGAACCACAGTAAACAACTGAGCACACCTGCCCTCAGAGAGGTTCACATGGATAGTAACAATGAGTTCACATCTACTTGCCTCAAAAACACAATTTATTATTCCTTCTCCATCCTCTATCTCTCTAATACAATAAGGAATGTATGTCATAAGAAGGAATATATTTAAAACACACATGCTCACACATACATGCACAGAACACAAATGCTGCCCAGTGACACTTAGCCCTTTGACATGTGATATACTCTAGTACTGTGTCCTCTGAACACTGGTAAGAGGTGAAGCTCAAGAGCGCAGTCTGCTACAGCCACCTCTCACCGTGATCTATTCCCCCTCCACACTGCCATGCAGCTCATGTTCACATTACTCTCCCTACAACACCCAAAGGCTCCCCTTGCCTTACCTGAAGAAACAGAAACAAATTGGCTTTTTTCTATCAAGATGCCATTCATACAAGAAATACTTATAGTGAAGTTATGGGGCACTGTGCCGGATCATATGGTCAGGCATGACTCCTGACGCCAGAGTTTACAGTCATTACGTAAACATCTTTATACTCCTTTGGGAACTCTTTTATCATTCTCTCAACTTCCTCCTTTCCTCTCCTCAACTTTTACTCCCCGGCTATAACCATTCTGATCTGCACAAAAACCCCAGAGAAGGCTACACTCTGACACTCTGTTATACAGAGTGGCTGTCATCCACATTCTTTCTCTTCAAAATCTCACAAAATTCTTTCAGCTTCCAAGAATCAGATTAAGTGTGTCCCCTACAGAGCTCCAACAGATTGATTTCTTAGTTTGCCCCTCCTGCCTCTCGCCATCGCACACCAAACACATTCCTGACAGCTCTCATCACAATGCACTGTGGTCACTTTTAAGATGGCAGTTGTCTTAGGGTTTCTAGTGCTATGAAGAGACACCATGACCACAGCAACTCTGATAAAGGAAAACATTTAACTGGGGCTGGCTTATAGTTTAGAGGTTTAGCCCAATATCATCATGGTGGGAACCATGGTGGTTTGCAGGCAGACACGGTGCTAGAGAAGGAGCTGAGAGTTCTAGGTCTTGATCCACAGGCGGCAGCAGGAGACTGGGTGCCACACTGGGAATAGCTTGAGCTCTGAGACCTCAAAGCCCACTCCCACAGTGGCACATTTCCTCCAACAAGGTCATACCTAAGCTAACAAAGCCACACCTCCTATAGTGCCACTCCCTATAGGCCAAGCATTCCGTGAGCCTCCAAGGACCATTCCTATTCAAACAGCCACTACAGTCTTCTGAAGACCATGGTTTTCTTTGTACCCACAGCTTACTGTTCACAGAATCAAAGAATACACGCAATAATTTTGCATGAGTCCATGACTCTATTAAACTGACTGCTAACTTATTCTGAAAATAGAATACTTGTGTTTAAAGCCTGGTTTGCTTTTTTTTTCCCTTTTCATTATTTTCTCAGCAGCAGGGTCTGACAAGACATTTGCCTTGGAACTGATCAAGTGAATACTCTTAAATTTCACTAATTACCAAGGCAAGAAAAGGCATTACAAACTCAATACATCAGTATCTATTACGTGGCATGATACACACAGGCCATGCAGTTACCCCACAAGTGCCTTGAATTGGGAGCTAAGCTGTCAGATGCCATGAATCATCATCTCTACCCCTTGGCAAAGCTTCACCTCTCTTTCAATGATTTTAGGGCGTTTCTGCAGAGTGGACCAACTTTCTTAAGTAAGCAACTATTAAGCAAGGTTTAAGCGGGTCACTGATATGCGAAAGTAACACAGAATCACTGAACGCATGGAGGGTCTCTCTGAAGTTCTCATACACTTCACCTTTTCCTGTTTCCAGAATGACTGACAAGTCCAAATTTCTTTGAGGTCAGTTTGTGGTGGGAGTCTCTCACCTTTAAATGTCTTCATTCATTCTGCTGCAGCCCTGGTTCAAATCTGCAGTGTGAAGAGCTCGGAGACTAGCTCTAATCACTGAGCACTCTCTTACAGTCTTGGGTTCCTCCAGTAAAAAATGTAAATATACCAACATGCAAGAGGAACAGCAAGTATGGGCGGCTGTGCCCACAGGTCTGCCTTAGAACCTGGCACCAGGTGCTTGCTGACCAACCCTAAGAACGGCTCTGCTACCGTCTCCTCCCACCCCCTGGGCTGCACAGAAAGACAATGTGGGCGCTTTACTCTCTTTATATCTGTCCTCGGACTGCAATTCCCCAAGCCAGGCCAGGAGTACCTGATGAGAAAGGAAATTCTCAGGCCCCAGCTCCAGACTTTGTGAACCAGAAACTGTGTTCTGACGTCTGCTGCTGGCAACAACTGTGTCTGACAATCTCCTTTCAAACCTCCTCCAAGGAGACTCTGTTTTCCAAACCCGCCACCTGCTTTCCCAACACCCAGACTTGACCTGCAGGTCTTTCCTCTTCTGACATTTCTCCTCCTCTGCTTAAATTGCTGTTTTCTTAAATCCTCTTCTGATGATCCCGGCTTTGGGGGATTTTTTTTTTCCATTCTCTAATTCCAACTATTCTGCACACTAACTTAGGTGACAACCTGCACAGATCACTAGTAAGTTGTACCTGACGCAGAGGGGACATGTTAACCCAGTTGAACGCCAATTACATTAAAATCAAGGGGGAAATCACATAAAAATACGGATATTGGTTCTGTGTTGAGAAAACCAGATCTCTGTAAACGATCCATGCCAAGGAAGATTTTAAAGCAATGTGTACACCTTTCTTACATACAGGAAGATCAAGTATTTGTTTTTACTACGTGACACCAATCACCTGGGGCAATTTTCAATAATTCCCTAGCTCTATCCATTCCAAATAGATTGTTGTGATTCCTTCAAAATGTCTAAGTACCGATTTACGCTACTCATGCTTATGTAACTTCTTGTTCATATTTTCTCCTAATAGGAAACAAACCCTTAAAAAAGTCATTCTCTTAAACATATTATTTCCCAAAATATAATTTTTACTTTGTTAAAGAACATTTTGGACTTTATAGATGACCCCCAAATGTTTCGTTTCTCCTGGAAATTGATTTTCTACCAGCCTAGACAGCTTTATTGTCTCTGTTCTCTAAAATATATGCTTGGGCCCCAACTCTTAAGAAGGGCAGCTGGCAGTAAGAAATTCTGTTCACGTTATTATGGCCTACGCTGGATTTCACGTTTCAAACACGAAACACGTATTGCAGTTGACGGGTCCTCAGAAGAAGAGCGCTACAGGCGCTGTCCATGCACTGCTTCGTGACTCGTACTCTGAGCCCTACTTCATATCCTGGTGTGAATCTCCTCGAAATAAGTGTTCACGCCACTCCCGAGTGTCTGCTACTCCCTTCCCCAGGCGGGGCTGGTGGACACGGAGCAGCCGCCGGCCCCGTCTTCCTCCGTGCGGCCCGAGCAGAGTGCAGAAACCCGCGCTGCAGAAGCGGCCCGCGCCGCTGCGACGCCTTTCTTATGTAAGGAAAAAGCGCGCCGTCCCTCGAGTCCTTCCTCCGCACACACCCCGCCCCGATTCAGCCACATCCTCCTCTGCTGCCCCCCGCGAGCCTCCAGGGGGCGCCGCCGACAGCGGGGCTGACCCCGGGCGCAGGACACACCGGCCCCACTCCCGGCCTCAGCGCGCACAGGGTCCCAAACTCACCCTCCCGAGGTCGCACCGCGCCGCGCCGCACCGCCCCTTCCGCCTCCTGCTCCCTTTCTTCCCGCCCCTTCCGCCGCACGCCGCACGCAGGCGCAACGTGATCCCCGCGCAGGCGCAGACGCGCGGGTGGGCGTTCTGTCTCGTGGCGGTGGAGGCATGCGCGGGACGGGTGGTCCGCCTGGGTCGGGTGCGGACGGGGGCGGCGGCGCTGGTGGCGCTGCCAGCTCCGTTCTTCCCTTCCCGGGAGCCATCTGGCGTCGGCGGCCGCGGTGCCCAAGCCCCCTCCTCCCGTCCCGGGAAGCTTAGGACGGGCCACCGAGGACGGTGCGGACAGGTTGCAGAGCGTGTTGCCTGTTGGAATAACCGTTCCTCCCCCAACCGAAGTGCAAGTCTGATCAATGGTGGGGTTTAAGTGGCTGAAGGACCCACAGTTTTCCTTTTTAAACTGATTCATTCGTAGTAATATTTCCTAACAGACCTCACATGGAGGGGCCTGCACTCACGGACTCAGCAATGCCCGAGGAAGTCCCCTGGGGTGGGCAGGCTCTCCCTGGAAAGGACCTTTGCTTGGGGCGGAATGGTCATTTTGTTTTAAAGACAGGGCCTCTAACTGTCCTTAAACTTGCTCCGTAGACCAGGCTGGCCTTGAACTCACAGAGATCCACTTGCCTCTACCTCCCAAATGCTGGGATTAAAGGTGTGCCCTATGGCTCCCTGCTGTAACTAATTTAAAAAAAAGTTAAAGCATACAACTATGTAACAAGTGGTGAAGCGGTTGTAAACTAGTCCAGGAGTTTTAGGGGAAAGTTTCTCTCATATTGTAATCAAGATGATCTACATAATATTTTTTCTATTTTGACAAAGGACAAGTTTGTGAGGAAGTTTGCTAACTTATAAACTGATCCCTAGCCTTTACCTGTTTTGGATTTTTTTTTTTTCAAACTCTAAAATGTTTGCGTGCATGTTGCTTTTTAAAGATCGAGTATTCCCCACCTGTTCGGGAATATCACTCCTTTGGAAAATATTAATAGCTGCTTCAGGAAGCAGAAGTGCTGGTGTCACCAGTGCGCAGGGAAACTGGAACCTGTCTTTGAGATTTCCACCTATATGCAACACTCTTCTGAAATGGTTTAGCCTGAATCCCATTGTTAAAAGCCAGACAGAAAAATTCAAAACTGGTTTTATTTGGACTTCAAAAATTTCAGTATCATAAAAAGTAACAACTAACAAAATGATTATGTCTGAGGCAACTGAGCAATTTGGGTAGCAGAAAGGATTTTAAAATTTTAAACACGAAGACACATTATTGACTTGGATTTCTCAGAAATTATCTTTTTTAAAAGAATCATTTTTGTCTTTTATCCATGTACAATCAAATAGGTCTAAGGTCATGAGATGTACAATTTTCATGTAGATCAGAATGAGTGCGTGAAGACAGGAAAAGTAGGGCATTGTGTTAAAAACAGGTCATGTAAGTGGCAGCTGTACATGTTCACTCTTTCACCATTAGTTTGAAGTGTTTAAAAATAAAGTGTTGGGGCTGAAGCAGCGGCTCAGCGACTAAGAATATATTTGCTGCTTTTGCAGAGAAGCTAAATGGATTCCCAGCACCCCACAGGCAGTTCACAACTGTCTGTAACTCCAGTTCCAAAAAAAATCAGTGCCCCCTTCTGACCTCTGGATATCAGCCACGTATGTATAGCACATACATGCTTACAGACAACATAAAAATAAATATTTTTGAAAGTTAAAAGTTGGGGAAGCATCCTATCTAGCAATTATTTAATTAAACATTCACATATAAGAAATAAAATCTATAATAGAGTAGTTTTCTTATCATCTGACCTTAAGAAATGCTGTGCCCTGTCTAAGAGCTGTGGGAAGGGCTTAGAAATGACCTCGTTATTACAGGTATCATATTTAACTCCATATATGAAGGCATGGGAATTCAACCAAAGTAATGTGCATTGTCTAATGGTCATGGTCAGTGCTGTGTGTGGCATGCTATAATAAGTATAATAAGACCTGTTCTTTTGGTTTGGTTTGGTTTGGTTTTTCAAGACAGTTTCTCTATGTTACAGCCCTGGCTGTCCTGGGACTCTGTAGACCAGGCTGGCTTCCAACTCTTAAAGATCCACCTGCCTCTGCCTTTTGAGTGCTGGGATTAGAGGTGTCCACCACCACCGCCCAGCAAGGCTTGCAAATTTTTATAATTGGTCAGTATGGCTTTTTAAATACTCATTCAAACATATTTATATTTGAGTAGCTGCCATGTTTCAGATGCTGTACAAGGTACAAAATGGAACTTGGGATAGCAAAACGCAAACATCCTCATGCCATTTTATAGACTGGCATTGTGTTTGCATGTAGCCTACTTCCACCCTTAGCATGTTTAAAGAACACAACAGGGAAACTGAGTCTGTTCTGTAAGCCACAGAGAATGGTTTTAATTTTGCCCGTGGCAATCATTACTACATCGTTAGATTAACTGGCTTTGTTATACTTATCTGTTCTTAAGCACTTCATTTCTCCATCGCCCAAGTCAAATGGTTAGTTAACAGTATTTATCTTTAAGTGAACACTTGATGGATACTTTTGAAGTTCAGCACTTTAAGGAACTGCATTATAACCACTTATGAGAAGTGCAAAAATGCCATCTACTTTCTGTGTGTGGAAAAGAATGTAGTCTTCATTTTATATTCACGTCTCGTGTCGTATACGTAATTAATTTATCCTAAAATTATTCATTTCTTTCAGGCCCAAAGGCATATTTTTTATGTTCAGGTTTATGGAGTAGACAAAACTTTATATCCAAGGTCATCCTTGTGACCTTTTAAGGAGGCTGGGAGCTCCTTTCTGCCTCCCAGCAGGTGGCAGCAGATGTGTGCTCAGAGAGGTGTGGGAACTTCTCCCGGGTTTTCCTGTCCTGGTTAAGATCCTGGCTGTGGCAGGCTGACCATTAGTAAGAAGAGCAAAAAGAATACTTATGCTGCCCACCTGGGAATTTATATCTGCTCACTACCTGCTTAGGGGAGATATATTTAAATTATACAACGGAATTTTATTGTGCAGTTATGTTAGTATTCTTTCCCAATTTATTCTTTTTCTTTCAACTTTATTATGGCATTTTGTGTGGGACTTTTGCATCTGTATTTGTGAGTGAGACTAATATTGTCATTATGTTTCTTGTCTAAGCTCATATGAGATTGACATGGGTTATCCTATGCAAGCCACCCTGTTGGAACAACACTAATGTTCCCATTCTATGGTTAAGGATAAACACATTGTCCATAACTATAATCCATCATCTTTATCTCAGAATTTATGCAGTTTAGCTGAAGTATTCTTATAGACAGATATATTGCTTTTTAAAAGCCTTTAATAGAAAAACATGGAGAAAAAATTAAAGCATCCAAGACACGGCCAGATAACTGTGGGGCATGGAACAAGTTAGTGTGCAACCTGTTTCTGTACACTGCAAAATTCTAGTGAAACTATCAAAAGAATAAGGATAAAGAGACAAATTAGTCATATCTGGAGGAATCAAACACTAGTCTACAGACACGAGACAAGACCCTTCAGCTGACTCAGTGCCAGGGCATGCTGGTAATGGCTGGGGCCATATTTGGTCGTCACAGTCAGGGCACTGTTATTAAGGGACTGGGTGAAGCCAGGGCAGCACTAAGCATCCTGCCATGCACAGGGCTGTCTCTCTCAACTTTGCTGACCTCCTATGCTGGAAAAGTCCTAATTACAACTGTAAGACAGAATATTACAAAGTAATTTAGAGCAATAAAACCAGATAATGAATAAATTCATTAAAAACTACGGTGGTATGTTATTTGTGTTTTAATAAATAAAGCTTGCCTGAAGATCAGAGAGCAAAGTAGCCATACTAGTCAGCCATACAGTCCAGGGAGTGGTGATACCTTAAATCCCAAGACTCAGGAGACAGAGGCAGATAGATCAAAGCTACCCTGGGATACCTAAGATTGATCTGTCTAAAAGAGAAACAGAGCTCACAAAAAGACGATCCCAGCCCTTGAAATCACATACCTTTAATCCCAACCCTAGGGTGGTGGAGACAGGAACAATATGGCTGGGCAGAGAGCGGATTAGAAAGGGAAGGAGGTCAGTGGAGTAGGGAGTCTGAGGTTGGTGGAGAGCATTGCAGGACCACTCCTTTGTCTGTCTATGCCTTTGTAGAGGTAAGAGACAGTGGCTGGCTGCTTTACTTCTCTGATCTTCAGTTTGAACCCCAATATCTGTCTCTAAGTTGTTATTATTCATGTTACATTTGGCACCCAACTTTTGGGATACGAATTCACCAAAAAGCCGTTTCCCTGTGGCTTTTCCACTACCAGAATAAGCTGGAGCTACACGCAGCCAGAGTCACTGCCTTACTTACTAGGTTTTCCTTTTTCTCTCCCGGAGGGCACTCACTGAACCTCTTCCTCTAGCTGCTGCCAAACTAGATAGCTGCCTTGAAACCCAATCAAGTTTTTACTGTTCGCAGCAACAATAAGCCTCACATCTTCATCAACATCATCAGCAGATTTGGTAAGACAATTAGAAATCTCTAAAGGGAGGAATTATTTAAAGGAGAAAGTTTTTCCGACATTTAGAACTGGGCAACACCATCACACTTGGAGGGATTTGTGTCTGCACGTTGATATGCTGGGCAGTTTGAAGAAGGAGTGATTAAATGAGAGGGTGACTAATTCAGGTGCGGCTATGAAATGTCAGTTGTAAACATTACCAGCATTATCGTCTTTGTCTTATCACTGTTAAAAAGCTGGTTAATCTAAGATGCAGGCCTTGGAAAAAATTAATAAAACATCATAGAGATATTCAAATCCAGACAGAGGAATTTAATAGAGAGCCAATTTCAGCACCGCATTGTAAGAATAAAGAGGAACAGTCTAAGGTTTTCAAACAACCAACCTTAGTGTCTCCAGTAACCTTAAAGGAATTGCCAAATGATAGAATAAGAACATTATGGACTTCTGTGCCAATGTTAGATTTAAGGAGAGCCAGGGAAGCAATGGTCTCATGTGGCATGATTCACATTTTGTGAAGCAAATGATAAACCCATGGTCAGTTTGTAATGGAATTTTCCCTAAAGACTGGATAGATTGGTTAAAGGTGTTTAAGAGCCTGATCCACAACTACAGTGGAATATCTGGTTCAGAGAAGAGGCTAAGAGTATTGAACAATGAATGGAGTAAAGCTAGAGATGTGGAAATCTCCCAAGATCAAACACTCTTAGAAGGAAATTATGCTACTATAGAAAGGCAATCCTTATATGATGGCCACACCCTGGCTTTATGCCATGCAGCAGCATTGAATGCTTGGAACAGAACTGAAGAAGTAAGAAAGAAGATTGAATCATTTACTAAAGTCATACAAGACCCAAAAGAAACCTTCATGGATTTCTTACAAAGATTGACATTAGCAGTAAATAGAATGATACCAAATTCAGAAACTAGATAAGTAATTAAATCTCTGGATTTTGAAAATGCTAATTCTCAATGCAAAAGAATATTTAGGCCATTAAAGGCAAGGTCAGCATCTTTAGAGAAATGGATTCAAGATACAATTAATATTGAATCTCATGACCATGATGATACTTGGATAGGAGAGCTGATTTCCAGAGGTTTGAAGAAAAATTGAAATCTGAATCTTAACTGCATTCTGGTCATATTTATCCTTCAAACACTCTCCTAAAGGAATTTTAATGCTGAGGGAAGGTATTGTTTTAGAATAGATCTTTTAACCATATAAACTGAGTAAAAAATTTAAAACTTACGTGGAAAAGTCTCTGAGTTAACTCTAAAAGGAAAATGAGACTTTATCAATTAGCAGTAATAGACCCAGTAGAATTATAGTACCTTTTTAATAATGATGCAGTTGACAAATTATAAGAAGAAAGGGAATCCTGATTTGCAATATTATGAATATTTACATATTGAAACTGCTGAATTTATACCATTTGCTACAGAATTGACTTTATTATTTACTCAGTTACAGGATACAATCAGGAATAGGAATCATCCCATATATATAACACACATCCAGTCCCATATGGGTCTGCCAGATCCTCTAGCACAAGGTAATGCAGAAATCAATTATTGATTAGAAATGTACTAAAGGCTTCAGAATTTTATTAAAAATATACATCAATAGCAAAGGTTTAAGAAAAGACGTTTACATCACATGGAAACAAGACCTGGAAACCATAAGAAAATATCCTACTTGTTCATTATATAACTAAACACCATTACCTGCAGGAAGTAACCCAAAGGATACTCAAAGGAATGAAATCTGGCAGATGAATGTGTTCCATTTTTTAGAATTTGGAAAACTAAAATATGTACACCACACTATTGATACCTATTTAGATTTTCAATGGGCAACTGCTTTAAATTTGGAAAAGGCTGATTCAGTCATTACACACTTGCTAGAATTTACAGCCATCATGGGTACACCTGTACAAATAAAAACAGACAATGTTCCAGCATATGTCTCTAAGAAAATAAAACACTTCTGCTTATTATAATATAAAGCACATTATAGATATACTGTGCAATCCTATAGGCCAGGCAATTATAGAAAGATCAAATCAAATTTTAAAGGATATGTTAAATAAACAGAAAGGGATGATAAATATCCCCCAGAAATAGATTAAATAATGCTTTATTAACTTTAAAATTTCTAAATGCTAATGAGAAAGGAACACCAGCTGCAGAGAGACACTGGATAATAGAAAAAGCTAAGGAAATAAATCAGTTGGTATACTTTAAAGATGTGCTGACCTCAGAACAGAAACTAGGACATATGTTGCATAGAGAAGGGGGTTTTGCTTTTGTTTCCAGGGGAGAAGAAAAGCTATGGATACCATCAAAATTGATAAAGATTAGATTTGAACAAGAGACACCTCTTAATTAGAAGAGATGATAGTTCATCAAACAGCATGGCCACTTAATCTAAATTAACCTATAAAACTAACAAGTGCTTTTCATTTGATCAGATATAACTTGCAGAAAGAGAATCTCCTCCAAGTTAAGTCTGGAGAAGGGTTCCTTTTCTCCGTTTTCAGGAGAGTAAAGGTATCTAGCTAAGGAATCTGAAGACCACTGGACAAATGAGACATCAGAAGAAAAAGAACAAATCATCCACAAAATTGTCTCAAGAAAATTGGTAAATTGGCCTATTGGTATATGACATTTCCAACAGAATAAAATTTTATATGTCTTCCCAAATCTTTGTTTCTGCTGTTCTCTACAGACATATAATGCAAATGGTCTTTTTGTAGTCCCAGTCCAGCTAAAGATTAAAGCTGGCTTTAGTTGGAGTGTGGCTCTCTCCTTCTCCAAACCCAAGCATGCTTGTAAGTGAAATCCAAACTCTGTCTCATGTCAGAAGAGCCACCTGATATGGCACAGAAGAAAAACAAAAGTTTAGGAACTATTCTATTGTCACTCATCTCATAGTTCTTCAGTTTTATATTGACTCTTTAACAGCTTTTCTTGTAGTATAAATTTTATAAGATTAATACATATATTTTCTAAACATTTTGTCATGATATTGTTATTCATATGGAGTACTAATTCTATTTTTTTATTATTTTTTATTTTTTGGTTTTTCGAGACAGGGTTTCTCTGTGGTTTTGGAGCCTGTCCTGGAACTAGCTCTTGTAGACCAGGCTGGTCTCGAACTCACAGAGATCCGCCTGCCTCTGCCTCCCGAGTGCTGGGATTAAAGGCGTGCGCCACCACCGCCCGGCCTGGAGTACTAATTCTAGAAACAGGTTTCATCTACCTTCCTGCACATGATTTGAGTTTGAGTTTCTATCAGGTTTTTTGCAGTGAACCATGAGCATGCCTAACAGTGACCTTTGAAGTCTCCAAAAAGAGGATGGGACCCCATAGTGATGATTCTTCTAGGACTATGATAACACCACTAAGATAAAAAATACCACTCAAGATCTGCTTTTGAGCTACAAACTGCTCAGAACAATTTTGAGGTGGCTAGCTGAGATGATCCAGTCTCACAGACTGCTCTAGTCAGGACTTGGGACGAGCCCTGCACTTTCCCATTATGCAGAGACTGAATAACAAATGATACAGCTCCCTCTCCCAGGACTTGACAATTAACCCAAATTTTTCTTTTCAGGATTCCCTAAAGATACCATCCTTCCCAGACAGCAGGGAGTAATTTTAAGAATACGATGCCTGTATTACCAAGAGGTAGGGATTTGGTTTTTGGTTGTTCAAGAGATAATGGATATTTGTCATTGTTTAGGGAGGTTTGTTACTGGTTGTTGTTTATTATGGCCAGGAGGATAGTTGACTATTTAAAGGACTTATGATGTCAGTCTTATATAAATTTGGAAAAAGGAGGGAATAACACAATCTTATGAAAACTGAGGTGTTAGAAAAACAAGTCACCAACAAGTACCACATAGAAACAGGTGCAGAATTCCTGTACAAAATAGAAAAAAAATACAACAGGCACATGGGATTTATTTCACCTAACATATATAACTCAAATGCCTGATGGCACAGGTTGGTAATTCCAGCTTCTCGGGAAAGTAAGGCATTATCAGAGATTCAAAGCCTGCCTAGGCCAGCTGAAGTCCAGTCAGGTACTCAGGGAGAGAGCTAGAGAGACTAACACTCCAGCAGCAATGAACCCACTCTTTCTTCTTTCTTTTCTTTCTTTCTTTCTTTCTTTCTTTCTTTCTTTCTTTCTTTCTTTCTTTCTTTCTTTCCTTCTTTCTTTCTTTCTTTCCTTCTTTCTTTCTTTCTTTCTTTCTTTCTTCTTTCTTTTCTTTCTTTCTTTCCTTCTTTCTTAGTTTTTCAAGACAAGGTTTCTTTGCAGCTTTGGAGCCAGTCCTGGAACTAGCTCTTTCAGACCATGCTAGCCTCAAACTCACAGAGATCTGCCTGCTTCTGCCTTCCCAGTGCTGGGATTGAAGGCATGTGCCACCACCGCCCAGCCCAATCTGTATTTCCAACTCCTGATGGAAACAACTGTAGAACTAGAAATCGGAAACTTTATTGCATAATGACATCTGTGAATGAGCAGCAGCCACCAGAATGCTCATTCACCAATAGTTTGTCCTAGGACCGGCAATAAGATGAGGCTGTCTGCCCATACAACTTCTGCTGAGCTTTGTTCTGGGTTCTCCCACGTCTTCCAAAGACAGAAGATTAGAAAGGGAGGCAGTTAAGCTACTCACAGCTCAGTGCAGACAAGTCTGAGCTACTTGTCCCTGTAGGCTATGTGTGCAGGGAGTCTCTTAATTCTGCTGGAGTTAATGCTAAGTCACAGGGTAGACACTGTGTGTTTCCACATGCCAGCAAGCAGCAATTGGGACATGCAATTTTAAAACAGTATTTAAAATACTGTTTTTAAATACTTAAATACTTTAAATATTTAAAATACTATTTTTAAAATTTTTTAAATATTTAAAATACTTTTAAATGCTTTTAATGAAGACAGGGGCTGTATTCTGAAACTACAAAGCTGGTGAAATGAAAACATTCAAATAAACAAAGTAATGGCCACAGTGCAGATTGTTGGCCTCGGAGGTTCAGACTGACACTGAGGTTGGGGCCTCCTCTGCCAGCAGATGAATATGGGAAAGGAGTGTGGATTTTCAGTACCAGTTTCCAGCCAGGTTCACCAACCTGGGTCTGCCCTGAGCCGGGACCAGTCTGTGAACACTGGAGCTGGCTGTTTAACCTCTGATATTGTCCCAGAAGTAGCATATTTAAAATCCACGAAATTGTCCTTTCTTGCATTCCTCCCCACTGGTGGCTGCAGCTGATAAAACAGAATGCTTCTTTCGCTGAATTTAGAGAGTCGACAGAGTATGGACTTCATGTGCCTGATGGTAGAACAGAAATTCACGGAACTACCGTTTGCAAACTCCGGTTCCGGTTGCCAGGTGTCTCATGGTGTTCAGAGAGAGATGATTTCGAGGAGGGAGCCCCAAGGATTTCCTCTGCTGACTAAATCTCTGCCATCCCATTATTCCAACAAAATACTTAAAAATCATTCTTAAAGAGAAATTGCAACATCCAGCTTTGGGCTAACTGAATCTCTTCCCAGGATTTATGAAGATACAAGTTTTGTTTGAATAGATCTGAAGGAAGATTTGGGATTATAAATAATTCTTAATTTTTTTTTT
>NC_022011.1:2090028-2094440 GCF_000317375.1 Microtus ochrogaster
TTTTTTTTTGGTTTTTCGAGACAGGGTTTCTCTGTGGCTTTGGAGCCTGTCCTGGAACTAGCTCTGTAGACCAGGCTAATAATTCTTAATGTTAATAGTACTTTTGACTCTTGAAAGGTTTTAACTTTTTTCCCTCCTTATTGCTTGACTGTCAATCATGCTTAATTTAGCAAGATTACTCTTCGAGTTTCATTTAAAAAATACTAATTGTGTGTGTACACACACATGCACCTAGAACCTTCAGAAGTCAGAAGAGGGCCTCGGATCCTATGGGTCTAGATTGACAGACAGCTGTGAGCTCCTATGTGGGTGCTGGGAACTGAAGCAGGACCTCTGGCAGAGCAGCCAGCACTTTTAACCATCTCTCTAGCTCTAAAGTCTACTTGGGATAATGTTCTGAAGATAACTCCATGTCCCCTTCCCTTCTACGAAAGCAATTTTGAGCTGTCACTTCCGTTTCTGTTTGCACTGGTTTATGCTAACATGTGCTCATTCTGAAGACAATTCTATTCTGATGCAGTTTTCTACAGTCTCTGGGGATGCCTTCTGTTCTGAAACTCCTCCCACTGTGAGTCTGAGCGGGAAGGGGGACTAGGTGTGATGGCTTGTCCACACCTTCCCAACCGAGGACCGAGTTACGGATGGCCACTATTGCCTGCTATCAACTGCTCCTCCCAGTAACCTGGAAAAGCAGATGCTGCCAGAGTCCACATTTTACATCAGGAAGCTGTCTGTCAGGTTAAGCATTGAACCCAGAGTGTGTGATCATTACCAGGTTCATGTCGACTCCATTATCCCATACTTGATGTTTACGACATCGTATCTGGCTATGGGTTTACTAAAGTATAACAAAGCTGTTCTGATCCCCTAATCATGCGTTCCAACGTAATCTTTCTAGGAGATGTCATGGACTAGCGTGGCACCCGATTAGCAAATTTTCCACTGTTGCTCAAAATTCCCAATGACAGTGCCAGAGAAATTCACTGATATGCAGATCTAAATAGGCCATTAATGAAAGGTTTTAAAATGTAATTTAGAAAAGAGACTCCACAAAAGATGATAGGCCAAGGTATATATTTTTAAATGTAATGAACAAAAAGATTGCAGCTGTAAAAGGTTTAGTGTGACTAACTCACAAAAGTTAAAAATAAAGAGGTAAGAGACGAACCGTTGTATTCAAAAGGTATGTGGGACAGAGGTCAGACTTTCCGCAGGAAGGAAGTGAATTCAATGACAGCAGGTGACTTTAAAACCAGAGTGAGACCAGCTGAGTGGTGATGAAGTACGGAGCAGTAAGATTCCACAGCGAGCAAAGGGCAAGCTGGTGGCTGGACTCGAGAGAGCCCTGCCACAGCCGCAGCCGCTGCCACTTCCTTTTCCTACCAGGAAAAGCATTATATCTTTTCCTGCAAAATCCAAAGTAACGCCTCTGTGGAAGAGACCAACAGTGCATTTTCGGGACAGACCATTGAAACAAATCTTTGCACATTCCGTTATTACAATGTAACAATATAATTTAATTCCCATTTTGGATCAGCAGAATCAGCATCACCTCAGCTTGCAGACATGCATATTCCTGGGTTCAACCTCCGACTACTGAATCAGAAACCCAGGGTCACATATATGGGATATGTTCTCCCCAAAGTTCAAGATCCACTGGATATTAACAAAACAAAAAACAGTCACTGAAGCTCTGGTGATATAAAATCACTGGAAATGACAGTCCAGCATTAAAGCAATAACGAGTGAGTGACAGGATACCATCAGGCATTTAGACGTGATCCTGTGTCTCCTCTCCGACAGCAGGAAATGGCTGTGACCTAACAGTGGCAAGACTGCACACAATTATTCTTCAGGCTGGGGGATGACTGTGAGGAAAGCCCTCACTGACCCAGTATGCAAACCTGAGTTTGTAGCCCCAGCACCAGCAGAGAAGCCAGGCCTAGGGCTGCAGAGATTGCTCAGTAGGCAAGAGCACTTGTTGCACTCACAGAAGACCTGGATTATATTCCCAGCACCCACATTGTGGCTCACGACCATAGCTCCAGTTTCATGGGAGCTGATGTCCTCTTCTAACTTCTGTAGACACTAAGTAGACACACACACACACACACACACACACACACACGAGAGAGAGAGAGAGAGAGAGAGAGAGAGAGAGAGAGAGCACCCATACATAAAATACAATGAATAATAACTTTTAAGAAGCCAGACAGATTATCAAATATCACCATAGAACCTTCGTCCAGCGATGGATGGAGATAGAGACAGAGACCCACATCAGAGCACTGGACTGAGCTCCCAAGGTCCAGTTGAAGAGAAGAAGGAGGGAGAAGATGAGCAAGGAAGTCAAGACTTGCGAGGGGTTGGTCCACCCACTGAGACAGTGTGCCTGATCTAATGGGAGCTCACCAAAGCCAACTGGACTGGGACTGAACGAGCATGTGATCAAACCGGACTCTGAATGTGGCTGACAATGGGGGCTGGCTGAGAAACCAATGGCACTGGGATTTGATTCTACTGCATATACTGGCTTTTTGGGATCCTAGTTTGGATGCACACCTTTCTAGGCTGGATGGAGTGGACTTCCCACAGGGCAGGGTACCCTGCTCTCTCTTAGGACTGGAGAGGGAGGGAGGAGGAGAAGTGGGGGAGCAGGAGGGAAATGGGAGGAGGGAGGAAGTGGAAATTTTGAATGGTATTATTTACAAAGCAATAAAAATTAAAAAAAAAAAAAGCCAGAGCCGCATGCATGTGTTATAGCTCCAGTGCTAGCTCCAGTGCTAAGGGCACAGAGACCGCTGGAGTTCTCTTGCCAGCCAGTGTAACTAAATAGGCCAGCTCAGTTCAGTGAAGAGACCCTGTTTTAAAAACCAAGGTAAAGTGCAGCAAAAGACATGTGATGTCAATCTCTGCACCTTCACACGTGTACATACATCACATGCGCATGTGCGCACACACAAAAAGGTTGTGCTCACTTGAAGCCATCACACATGCATGTGCGCATACACAAAAAAGGTTGTTCTCACTTGAAGCATTTATAGAAAAACGCTAGAGGAAAACAAGCAAAATTATTTACAGTGACTCTTGGGCCCTTAGGGTTGTAGCCCCTCTTGCTTAACTTAGAGATATTGTTTCCAGTTTCCTATAAGATTGATTTTGCTCTTACATTTTAAAAAATCTTATTGACACAATGATTAAGAAAAGGAGAAAGAAAGGAAGTTAGAGCAGGAATAAGAGGAAGAAAATGAAATGCTGCAGTTTGACCAAAAGAGAAAGCGAGATAACACTTGACAGACTGCAGTCTGCCTCCTAGAGACAGGTTCCTCAGCCACTGGCCTGCAGCTGCAGACACAGCTGGAGACATCTTCAGAGCACAGCTGCAGCAGTGCCCACTCCAGAGACTCCCTGCTGCCCTATGCTCGCCACACAGTCCCTGGAAACCAGCCACTCGCTGCGCAACACAATTGCCCTCCTAGCCTCAAGTGAAATGTTCCAGAGTGGTGTAAAATGTATAAACTGTTCAAAACAAGTTCCTTCCCTCCATTGTCCCCCTTTGTCCTTAAAACCCCACACTTCCTTCCCTGGATGGAGGGCTTGTTTGCACCTGTCTCCTAGGTTCTAAATCTGTTCAACGCCCAAATAAAAATGTGTTTACTTCCATGCCAATTCAGTTTATGATTTCTTTGTAAATGAGGGAAAATAACAAGCTCTCCAAAGTCCCACTTAGACATAACATTATTACCCCCCCCCCACACACACACCCCTTGAAATGTTGCTAGGAAAAATAATGACACAAGTGACCGTCCAAAGGATTGCAAACAAACAGCCATTGATTCTCCCTGGAGGTGCACAGCACAGGAAACCACTCAGTTTGTGTTCAGCACTGGAAGGGATCAAGGGAGTGAGAAGTCTCACTGTGACACTACTCTTCCAAGTACATTAGTCACTGCAATGTTAAGTGTGCTAAAGGGATATTAGGGGAGACATCTTTAAATTTAGATATGCTTCAATATATTACTCCTAGGACAGATTATTTTTAAGTTACATTTGTGTGTGTGCTTGCACGTGTATACACACACACACACACACACACACGCACGCACACACAAGTCAGCACTTTCTATCTGAAAGTTAGATGATAACTTGTGGGAGTTGGTTCTCTCCTTTCCCCAGGTGGATACTGGGAATCAAGTCTGGGTTGTCAAGGTTGGTGGCAAGAGCCTTTACCTGCCAAGCCACCTCACTGTCCCTTCTCAGAAGAGTTCTTATTTTACAGTCTTATTATTTGAATTAGTTACCTGGCTAATAAATGAGGCAAAAACTGTTGTTCCTTTGCGGAACTACAGTTCCCAGCGTTCTCCTGGCTACGGACATATTCCCAGAAGCCTTTGCATTCCCCGTTAAAAAGC
>NC_022011.1:2094606-2107472 GCF_000317375.1 Microtus ochrogaster
GTCGTGTCTACACACCTTTTCCTGTTTGTTGTTACCCCTCCCCCATTAAAAGCGCACCCACGTGGGACCGCCCCGCGTGTCTGTGTCTTCTTCCTTGCGTAACGTCTTTACCCTCTAACCCGCAGACAAGAAAGCCAGCCAGAAATTAAGAACAACAAAAACAAACAGAGATTTTGGGTTTTGTTTTAGTTTTTCAAGACAATGGTTCTCTGTGTAACAGCCCTGTCCTGGAACTTGCTTTCTAGACCAGGCTGGCCTCGAACTCAGAGAGATCCACCTGCCTCTGCCTCCTGAGTGCTGGGACCAAAGGTGTGCACCACTACCGTGCTGTCAAATTAGAGTTTTGAAGTTTAACACCTACATTCCTGACAGTCTATCTATACTTATACTTTGAATGATATGACTATTTTTTTTGACAAGGATGTGTAGAACTGATACTACATCAGGGTATTAAAAACTCATAGAATTAGGGCCTGTGAACAGCTCAGCGGGGAAAAGTGCCTGCCTCTGAGCTTAGAGACCCAAGCTGTGACCCACGAGATGGAAGAAAACAACTGACTCCTACAGGTTGTCCTCTGACAGCCATATGTCTGCCTTTGTTGCAGGATATTCCTCTGCACCCTGTGAAGATGTGTCACTGTGACTCATTTAATAAGGAGCTGAATGGCCAATAGTTAGGCAGGAAGAGGTTAGGTGGGGCTTCTGGGGACACAGAGGACTCTGGGAAGAAGAAAGGTGCAGATGCCAACAGACTCAGAGCAGGCAGGGCATGCCCTACTGAGAAGAGGTAACACTGCAGAATGTAGATTAAAATCATTGGTTAGTTAAGTTATAAAAACTAAGTAGAAAAAAGCAAAGAAAAAATCTGGACAAGGAGTCAGATGTGGCTTCCTAGTCCTGCAGTCTCTTAGGAGGACCAGTGCTCAGCAGCGTACAGAAATAAAGCTCCCAGCTTTTGCCTGTGGGCTGCAGCCAGTTGCCAGTGCCATGCACCAGTGCCATCCGCTAAGCTGAGCCATGCAGCAGCTGACAAGGCAGTTTAAGATTTGTCTCACACTGCCAGAGAATGGTGCAGGTGCCTTGTAAGGCCAGTAAAGCCAGATCCAGACACAGAAAACCTCTAAGAAGGTGCAGTGTGTTTAAAAATTTGCCTGGGTGCAGAAGAAAGAAAAGGGGTATAGATAGCCATAGAAAAAAAGTATAGTTTAAAAATAATAAAGTCTCCAAAGAGGAAGTAAAGTAATATAAAAATAAGCCATGTAAAGCTGGAAAATAAACAGGGTGTCTAAGTCCTGTATGGTGCTTTGTTGACTTTGAATTTTTTAAATGGTAATGTATAAAATAATAGCTGCTAGCAGACATTGGGTTATGTAAACTGCTAAATTAAATCAACCTATATATTTTTAAAATGTCTTAACTTCAAAATGGAAGTCAGAAAATGTGTTGTGTTGTGTAGTAGGAGGAGCGGCAGGCTGAGTCCCGCCGCCTGGCTAGCTTTGCCCCCAAATAACCACACAGAAAACTGTATTAATTAAATTACTGCCTGGCCCATTAGTTCTAGCATCTTATTAGCTAACTCTCACATCTTGATTAACCCATTTCTATTAATTTGTGTTCACCATGAGGTCATGGCTTATAGGCATGAGTCTAACCACTACCATACTTCCCTTCTTCCCAGCATTCTGTTCTGTCTACTCCGCCCACCTAAGGGCTGCCCTATCAAAAGGCCAAGGCAGTTTTCTTTATTCAACCAATGAAAGAAACACATAGAAAGAAGACCCTCCTATACCAGTGTTGGTGGAGAGATTATGCCTTTGTTTCCACAGGAAACAAAAAGTTAATGGTTCTTTTCAGAATTAATGAAGATCAGATTTGATTGGGGGAAATCTCCCAAAAATCTTGGCTGCAGACATGAAGAAAGAAGTCAAGAAAGACTACAGAACAAGTGGCATATGTGCTGATCTCTCCACTGTGGGAACAGTTCTGAGACTGGATGAGACCTGATAAATCTTGTTGCCTACAGTGTCCTCATGACTTATTATCACATGCCATCCTTTTATACGGCATGGATAGAAGCTTGGTTATACAGTCCAGATGGACTTATAAAGTTGATAGATGCCTTTTACCTGTTTAAACATAAAATAAAATCACCTTTAACACATTTGTGCACACCACATGTTCTGTATTTGTGTTACTACAGATATATATGTTACTTTTAAAAGTTTATGTGCTTTCATGAACAAAAAGATACCAGTGCAGACAAGTAGCCAAGGTGATCCAGCTTCTCAGAATACCTGTTGTAGTTTCCACAAAATTCTACATCCAGAACAACTTCAAAGCTGTGAGCTGAGATGGTCCAGCCTCACAGACTATCCAGCCACAACATCAGATAAGTGCTACACTTTCCTGTCACCCAGAGCCTAAACAAAAAATAATACAGCTCTCTCTCTCCCAAGACTTGATCATATCTCAGTTTTCTCAGGGTCCCCAAAAGTTGCCACGAGGAAGTAATTTTAAGAATACAATGCCCACATTCCCAAGAGCTGGGGTGACTGCTCATTTGGTGGATTATGAGTATTTGTCATTGTTTAGGAGGTTGGTTGTAAATTGTTACTGGTCATGGTAAGGGAGGAAACTGAGTAAGGGAGGTTAGATTCAAGGATCTCTTTCTGAGGAAAAAAATGGTGAATACGGAAAGGATAGGATAATAGGGTAGATTATTGAATCTACATTAAACTAAAACACAACTATTAATCTCAAATAGTTTACATTGGTATGGATTTTTATATATTGATATGAATTTAAGGTTATTTCTGTTATACTGTATATATGTTTCTACTCTAGTTTAAGATATTGTATCTATGCAGCTCATTTAAAAATGTAAAGTTTTAGTCCTTAAAAGCTATTTAGGATAATAAAGAAAGGCAGGTAAGTAGTAAGTCATTTTTAACAATCAAATTTTAGTCATGTTAGGTATGTTTCCAAGGTCAAACAGAGATATATTTTAAATACATAGTTGGGTTTCAGATACTTTGAAGACCCAGAGATACATCATTTAAAGTGTTTTAATAACATAAGGCTTTTCATGAGAGTGAGATATATCTGCTCCTGGCCGCACCAATTTACTTCAAAAAAAAAAAAAAAGATGATGGGCCTCAAAGAACCTACATATGGAATTTGCCTTCTGTGTGTCAAAGCTAGCCACTGGGAAAAAAGCTGCCCTTATCTCAACTTCTGACAGCATGCTGTTCAAACTGGACAAGAGGGACACAAAAGAAGGTGATTGCCAAACTTTGTCAGACAAGGTAGGACAGTCCTTCAAAATTCCTGTTCCACAGAAAAGTCTGTCAGATGTTCTAGGCCTCTAGGCCAAAGATGGATGCCCCAATTTTGCAGAGGAAGTTTGGATAACTGTCCAGACAGCCAGTTGCTTCTGTCATTTCTATAGTTTTGGAAGTTGTTTGCTCTGAACTTCCTGTTTACTCAGGTAATATTATATCTTTCTCAGGTCTCTGATGGGGTTGAAGATGAGACAGATATAGTTACAGTTTTCATTGTTACCAAATGCAAAAAAGAAACAAAAGATTTATAAAGTATATAAGGTTGAGAGACATAAAGGCTTAAATTATTTATCTAAAAAGTGTTCTGAGGGCCTAAAAGGATAGTTTTGGGTTGGTAATAAAAGGATAAACGTGAATTAGGAAAAAAAAACAAAAACAAAAACAAACAAACATTGGACTAGCCTAGATAGAATAGATAATAGAGTAGTTTCTCTAAATTTGCCAAATACAAATGGATTGGACATTGTGAATGTGATCCTTACTTGATAATTGTTCTTTTTGTATATGGTATTATAATGTTAGAGTTAAAACCTTTTCTTTTTTATTTAAACAAAAGGGGAAATATTGTGAAATATTTCTTTACACTGTGTGAAGATGTGTCACTGCGATTGGTTTAGTAAAGAGATGAATGGCCAATAGCTAGACAGGAAGAGCTTAGGTGCAACTTCCTGGGACACAGAGGACTCTGGGAAAAAGAAAGGTGGAGACACCTGTAGCAAGAATTCTAATTGGTCTTGATAAATAAAATCCAGAGTCAGATATTGGGGTGAAAGCTGAAGGGTCAGAGGAGCAATGATGCCAGTCACGAGAGAGACCTTTTACCTCTACCAATGCTCAGACCGAAGGGGCGATCCTGTCCTCAGACTGTCTCCTCAGACTGAATCCTCAGACTTTAGGGGCAATCCTTAGACTGCATCTCACACTGCAGCTCAGACTAAAACTGTCTCCATGAAACCTAAACTGCATTGAGCCCCTGTTTCCACCTCCCTAGTGCTGGGATTAAAGGTGTGGGATCCCAAGTGCTGAGATCACTTTTGTGTGAGCTGTTTCTCTTTTAGACAGACTCAATGTCAGGTATCCCAGGGTGGCCTTGTACTAACAGAGATCCCTCTGCCTCTGTCTCCCGAGTCCTGGGATTGTAAGTGTGTGCCACCACTCTCCAGCCTCTAGTGACTTAGCTCTGCACTCTGATGTAAGCTTTATTTGTTACAATACAAACAAAATCTCATTAGAGAGGCCAATAGACTTGGAACAGGTTGGATATGCCCTACTGAGGATAGGTAACTGAGCCACATTACAGAATGTAGATTAAAGTCACAAGTGAATTAAATTATAAGAACTAGTTAGAAAAAAGCCTAAGCTAAGAGCTAACTTCCATAATTAACAAGAAGTCTCCATGTCATTATTTGCAGGGTGGCAGTCCTGATGAGAAAGCATACTACATGCTATGACACAGACACAAATGCATTCACACTTACACACACACACACACACACACACACACTACATACTAAACTGAAAACCTTAGCAAATATTTTAAAATGTTCCAAACAGACCACATTTCTATTCTCTAATAAAACAAGATAAAAATTAATACAAAATAATTAAACAGGGGGTGGTGGTTGTGAACCAATCATTTAGAAATGAGTTACTCCATGTCTTAGGACAACAGCAACAAAAAAAAAGTCAAAAGTGTATTATAAATCTTGTGGGGATAAAAGATGTGAACTAATAAATCTGATGGAATGTGCACAGATGAGCCAAAATTTAAATCGTTCATTTAAGTATTTCTATTGTATAAAAAAGTAATTAATGAAATATTCAACTCAAAAATTATAAAAATAACTTCCCCCTAAAAATTACAGAAAAGAAATAATTTCCCTCTGAGAAAAGTAAATATAGAAGTTGTTGAGTTAAGCCCAGATGTGGTGGCACATCCTAGCCTCCATGCGAGGTTTACAGCAGGAGGAGGCTGGTTCACGGGCAGCCTGGTGTAAGCAGCATGCTGTCTCAGAAGAACAACAACAAAAACAGGCAACACAGAATAAAAGATAACACAAAAGCACCCTGTAAGAAGCATACCCTCATACTAACACCAAGATATTTGAAATATCCTCAGATCTTCTAGATATTTGAAGATTGAGAAAGGGGACAGAACTTGTATGGCTTTTTTTTTATTATTATAAAGGAGATTATCATTCTAACAATATGGCAGGCTGGCTAGGTTTTCCAGACCACCCATTTCCAAGGCAGGGAGCGGAGGGGACACAACTTATAATGATGGGTAGCTGACATCAAACAATTCTTTAAAGCAATAAGGACCCAGTGAGACAGTAAGGAGTTCCAACAAAGCCTAAATGGAGAATGCCAGAGGTAAATCGCTGCTGTCCTGGGAATGTTTGCTGAACCAGGTAAACCCTGGCTTTAGTCCTTGTGAAGGATCAACAACAGAAATTACAGCCGAGGGCTAAGCCAAGGTAAAGATCCAAAAGGACACTCTTCTCCCACTCAACCAAGTTTATGAGGGTGACTTGCTCAGGGTAAGGTTAAGCTGGGAGTGGCCCTGGCTTACGTCCATGGGCACAGTTGCTTCAGTTCCAGAGAAAGCAGCACTGGGAGATAAAAACGAACTTGGAGAAATTGTTTCCCTAGGAATGTTTCAGGAGCTCTTGTGCATGCTCCACTAAGGTGGTCTGAGATACCCTAAACCTTACCCTAAGCCTGAGTTTGAGGGGTTTCTCAGTTTGCACCAGGCAGAAGAAGAGCCATGCCTGCTTTGGCCCTTAGGGATTCTCGGAAAGAACTTGCCAAGGGTAATCCAAAAGTAATGGATAGAAGTAAGTCAGCCACAGCAGAACAAGTCATGGAGGAAAAGAACCAGAATAGCAAACAGCAAAACCAAGTCTTAGAAACAAAAACCTTGAGATATGAGAATATTTCAATTACTGATAACAAGTTTGTGTGCTGTAACAATAAGAAGAAAAGTGCGGGAACTAGGAAGCCACAGAAAGCAAACTAACACATCTGTAAGAACTAAACAAAACTTCTTGAGGTGTAAAACAATGAAACCCTAAGCCTCAGATTTACTGACATCCAGGAAACATCTGAAAAGAGGATTCCAGCGCTTGAATACAGACAAGAAGAAAGTATTTAGAACACAGAGATGCGAACAGGTAAGCACAAACAAGAATTTATGTAATGTGAAACTTAGATTAAGAAGGGCTATCTTACGTCTACTCAGAGTTCCATTCAAAAGGAAAGAGATAAGTCTCAGACAGAGATAATGGGCCACCCAAAAGAAATGGCCCAGATGCCCCAGGGATTGAACTAAGGAGGCAAGGGAAGGAAGAGAAAATAAATGTACAGACACTCAGAAACATTGGATTGGGATTGACAAGTCTCTAGGAAAGAGGGCATTACAGCCCCTGGGGAAGCACCACACGCTTATGATATATGGCTGAACCAGGAGGCAGACTGCATACAGACTGGAAATAATGGTTACCAATCTGAAGGATGGCTTCTCAACCTGTTCTATCAGAGGACACAAAGTAGAATATAAGAGGTAAGAAAAGACACTCTTTTTATTTATTTATGTATGTATGTATGTATGTATGTATGTATGTATGTATTTATTTATTTATTTAAGATTTCTGTCTCTTCCCCGCCACTGCCTCCCATTTCCCTCCCTCTCCCCCAAGTAAGTCCCCCCCGCCAGCCCGAAAAGCAATCAGGGTTCCCTGTCCTGTGGGAAGTCCAAGGAACCCCCACCTCCATCCAGGTCTAGCAAGGTGAGCATCCAAACTGCCTAGGCTCCCACAAAGCCAGTGCGTGCAGTAGGATTAGAAACCCATTGCCATTGTTCTTGAGTTCTCAGTAGTCCTCATTGTCTGCTATGTTCAGAGAGTCCAGTTTTATCCCAGGCTTTTAAGACACTCTTAATCCCAGCACTCAGGAGGCAGAGGCAGGTGGATCTCTGTGAGTTCGAGGCCAGCCTGGTTTACGGAGTAAGTTCCAGGTCAGCCAAAGCTACACAGAGATGTCATAAAGAGGAATGATCAAACCAGAACTTGGGACTTTGAAAGGGCTGATATGTTCACATATTTCTGGTGAGTCATAACAGAAACAAAAAGATTCGGCCCAAGTTCTCAGTGTGAAGTGTTAGAATATGCAAGGGGTGTGGCTTGGTGGTAGAGTGCTTGTCCAGCTCTACTGGGTTCAATCTCTGCAAAAAAAAAAATTAATAAAAACTGGAATATGAAGATTAAAAATATTACACTGAGAGGATACTATGACAAGTTTTATTTTTGTTGGGATTTTTAAGTGAGATGGATGAAGGCCAAGACAAGACACACAACTAATGGAACAGAAACCTTGACTAGCCACAACCACTTAAGAACCTGATTAGAAGTCATACATATTCCCATAAAAAAAAACATATTTGATTCCAGATGAGATTTTTCACCATTAAATCCACTAAAGAAGGGGGAAAATCTGTTTTGCATGAACACCCCCAGAAAATGATAACTTTTATGCATAAACCCTAATTAAATACAAATACATCAATATATATTTAAAAATACGTATATATATATATGTATATGCACACATAAAAATACAGTAATTCAAGACCAGTTGAGGGTTTCCAAGAATGAATAGTTCAGTTCAAAAAACAGTATATTTAAATTCACACTAGGAAGTAACACTAAATGCCTACACAAACCTTACAGCTTGTTCTAGAGATGCAATGATATTTTGATGTTGACTTAGCTTTAAGAGAAGTAATTTTGAGAATGTTAGGGTAGTGTTATGTTTCGTGCTCACGAAGTTTTACGTAAGCAATAGTGAGTGATAGCTAGGCATGGTGCTGTGCTCCTGTGGCTTGAGATGCTTGGGATGCTGAGACAGGAGGATTGCCTGAATGCAGAAGTCAGAGGCCGTCCTGTGCATCATGGTAAGCTATTATCTGCAAATGGGCAGATATTTTACAAAGTAATAAACTGTATCTAATATCTTCCTTCCATTTTACCCCTGCAAACCTACAGGCAAGCATTCAACACTGGTCTGTACCTCCTGCCTTTCTTTTCAGATAATTAAATAGTCAGATGGCTTTTCAGTCATATGGTTTAATGTACTGTATAAATTCATTTAGTATATTAAATGCATAAATGTTAATCAGGAGGTTCAAACTTCTGTCTTTTTAATGAAAGTTTTTAGTGTGCATGGTGTGTACATGTGGACGCAGCGATGTGCAGAGGTCAAAGGGTAACTGTAGAGTCAGGCATCTTCTTACGTGTGTTCTAGGGACTCAGCTCAGCTTGTCAGGTTTGCGTGGCAAGACCTGTACCTGCTGAGCCCTCTTACTGCCTCTATTTTTGTTTCTTGAAAGTATTACTGTTTAACAAGAAATTTTCTTTTGGAACTATTGGAATGAGTATGGGAAGTTTTCAGACCCTCCAGAACCCCCTTTGGAGATGGGGCTTATCAACTGTGACTGTTCTTAATTAAGTCAGACGAAGATTTGTGTGTCTCTCCCTAGACCATTTATCCTGTGATTCCAGCGAGGTGATTGCACTGTCATCAACCACAAAGGCTTAAATAGTCTCCTGGTGCTCTCCTGCATGCATCTCTCAATGCCCAGACTCCAGCGCCTAAGGAAGCCCAAAGAACAGGTAGATTTTAAGTCTGAACAGATTGTGGGGTGTGTGTGTGTGTGTGTGTGTGTGAGCGCATGTGCATGTGTGTGCGCGTGTGTATGTGTGTGCATGTGCGTGTGTGTGCGTGTGTATATGTGTGTGCATGCATGTGCGTGTGTGTGTGCGTGTGTATGCATGTGTGTGTGCATGTGCATGTGTGTATGCATTACCAGAGATTGAACCCGGGCCTCACACCTGGTAAGCAAGTGCTCCACCACCTACCACAGCTCTGTGTCTAGGCCACTGGCAAACCTTATATAGAATGTTCATTCAGGAGGTCAAGCACAAAGCAAACTAATAAGCATTAATAACATTCCTTTAGAACAGCGGAATCTGTTAGAAATCACAGTGAAGTACGCCCAGTTCACAGACCAAGAAAAACTGCTGAGTCATGGGAAAGGAGACTGATGTGGGAATGATTTCTTATTAATAAAGAAACTGCCTAGACCCATTTCATAGGCCAGCCCTTAGGTAGGCGAAAAAAACAGAACAGGATGCTGGGAGAAAGAAGTTGAGTCAGTGAGTCGCCATGGTTTTCCCACGCCAGACAGACGCAGGTTAAGATCATTCTTGGTAAGCCAGCTTGTGGACTACACAAAATAATAAAAATGGGTTAGATCAATATGTAAGAGCTAGCCAATAAGAGGCTGGAATTAATGGGTCAGGCAGTGATTAAAAGAATACAGTTTCCGTGTAATTATTTCGGGTATTAAGCTAGCCATGTGGGCAGCCGGATGCTGTGGACCCAGCCCCCGCTGCTCTTATTTCAACAGAGTCTTACTGCCTAAGAAAACCAACACAGATTCACACAGCAAGGATATACTTATGGGATGCATGTAGTCACCCACACAGCCATATTAATCTATGTACGAGAAAACAAAAAAGTTATGAGTATTTGATTGGACCGCTCCTCACCTGTCTAGTGTGCTTTGGAGCAGCAAGCAGAAGAAAGGCCTGAAGTACACTTTTTTCTTTTTTCAGGGGGAGGATATGCACATGCAGACACGAAGAACTGTGTATAACAGATACAGGTGAAAATTAGCATTTCAAAGCAATAGCAGGGTGGGTGTGAGAAGTCTCAATAAGTAGAGGTACTGCCGCCCAGCCTGGTGATGGAATTCCAGTCCAGGAACTCCAATGGTAGAAGGAGAGGACTAACTCTTAGAATTTGAACTCTGATCTCCACGTGCAAATAAATAAATGCAACCATAATTAAAATTAATACAAAGACATCAGCCGTGTCTTGTTTGTTGCTGGTCCTGCTGAACACAAATGTGAAGCTTGATTAAGAGGCAAGAAAGAACCAACCCAAGACAAAGACTGAGCATGGGAATTGTGAAAGGATTGATTTCAGGTCCCAGAATGCGCCAACACCTTCTTAACAGCCCATGTTTCCAAGGGCGTCAAAAAAAACAGCAAGCAAGCTTTATCGCTAAGAATTTTCAAGTAAAAACACAGAACCTAAATTAGGAGTTTCTGATACTACACAGACACAGGCTGTCAATGCAACATTTGGGACTTATCTATATTAAAAGCATATTGGACTCTATCTGACATAAACGTAACTAAGCATCTTGTATTTATTGGCGATGTAATCTTAAATGCATTTTGAATATCCAGTACTGTTGTTTACATTGACACAGTTATTTTAGGATAGTGATTTATATATAACCTTGGAGTAGGGAGAGAGAACGTAAGACATAGAAGTGGGTATTAGTATCTTTTTAACTGTTACACCTATGAACATTCTGTATCAGGGTTGGGAGGTGAGAGGGCAGCCCCTGGAAGCCACTTGCCTCTGTTCACCATGGGTGGGTCTCAGGGATTCAGCTCAGAGAACACCCATGGAGATGGCTCCGTGCTTGCTGTGAAAGCAGAGCGGTGTAAGCTTAGATCCTTGGTACCCAAGTAAAAGCTGGGTGTGGCTGCATATGACAGACTGGCACTGGGCAACAGATAGGTGGATCCCGGGAACTTGCTGGATGACCAACCTAGCCAGAATAGTGAGCTCTGGTTCTTAAAAATAGGATGGCAATTGACTGAAGAAGATAGCCATCACCTGCCTCTGCCTCCTCCGGACACTGGTGGGCAAAAAACCAGCCTCAGTCTAACCCAGCCTTACCATGCTGTCACAAGTCCACAGTAGTCACTTGTATCATGCAGGATTTGACCACAATGTGTTGTAGGCAGCCTGTGTTTCCAAAACTGTGTTCCTTTGAAAATGTTCAGACTGTTTTCAGACTACTCCAAGTTCAGATACAAAGCCACACAAAGGCTCCTCCACGCTGAGGCAAAGAGCGATGTGATATATTTTTAAAATCACATCTAGTGGTGGGCTTTAACTTCAAAGAAGGCAATACATTTGTTAAAGATCATAGGAATAGTCTGCACTGTTACCTTGAAGAATAATTCAATATTTATCCAATTCTTCGTGCATCTTTGCTGAACTTGGGAAGAGGAGCTTTGGTGTCAGGTAACTGTCACTCAGTGTCCTGTGATAAATATTTTTTGTGCCCTTTGTCTTGTTTTGTTTTTTTTTTCAATTTCACGAGAAAAGGGGACAGGAGTGGAGTGCTGGCCGTTTCTTGATTGATCTCAGGCACTGTTTCAACTTATGGAATAAGTGAGAAATGCCTGTTGGTTTAATTAAAAAGAACCCCATTGGCTGTACTTGTCTGCCCTCCTTCTGATGCCCAAGCAAGAGCATTTGTAAAGAGATCAAACGCTCCATGTCCCATTGTCCCAGATTTTTCTAGTCTATCTTGACAGCTTTTGAGAATCTGAGCCAATTTCTCAAAAATGGTTTATTGTAAGCCTTGTAATAACCAGTTTCTACCTGGTCCTGTAAATCATTATTTTCTCCCCAGGGAGAACTGGCAAGCTAGCTCCAAAATATCTCCTTTTTTCCCTTTACTCAAATACCTGTCTGGAAGAGGCCAGCAGTCTCCTGGGGAATGCTGGCTGTCCTCCACCAGGGGGTGCTGGAGCTACTACCTGTGGATAAATGCACCCTCTGTGGGCACACTCAGTTCCTGCTCATAGGCCCAGCTCAGGATATACAATCTCCAGTAACGAGTCCTACCAGGCCCAATGAGAGACTAGTAAGTGTGATCAGGAAGCCCGTGCACAGCTGTGGCAGTCATTCTCCAGGTGCATTACCATAAAGGCCAAACGTCAGGAGAAGAGCAAGGAGACATGAGTGGCCAGAGTTACCATCTGTGACACCCACTGACCAGCCTATTCTACATTGCCAATGAAAGTTCTCATGACTATAACCCTTTAAGTATGTGATTAAACAACCAAGTGATATTAGGTAAGGGTATGGTTGTTTTTATAAAGATGCATGTTATTATGTGTGTGTATGTGTATTTGCCACGTGTGTGTGTGTGCATATGTGTATTTGCCACATGTGTGTGAGTGCCTTGTGAGCCTCCCAATGTAGTCCTAGGATTCAAACTTGAGTCATCTAGAAAGCCAACAGGTACTCTTTTTTGTTTGTTTGTTTGTTCAGGACAGGGTAGCCCTGGCTGTCCTGGAACTCGCTCTGTAGACCAGGCTGGCCTCGAACTTACTGAGAGCCACCTGCTCCCACGTGGCACAATGAAGTTCTTTAGAAGCGATGTTTAATGGTCCAGAGTCTAGTTATATTTTCCTCTTTTGTGTTCTGGGAAAGAAATCTCACCTCCAGAATAAAAGCAACATAGGAAAAAAAATCCTGTGTGCTTGACTCACCACTGCATACCCAGGGCCTAGAACTTTGTCTGTAACAGAGTAGGAACAAAATACAGACAAAACTTTCCGAGATGAAGAAGAAGAAGGAGAAGAGGAAAGA
>NC_022011.1:2107572-2110679 GCF_000317375.1 Microtus ochrogaster
AGAGGAAGAAGAAGAAGAAGAAGAAGAAGAAGAAGAAGAAGAAGAAGAAGAAGAAGAAGAAGAAGAAGAAGAAGAAGAAGAAGAAGAAGAAGAGCTATGCCAAGGTCTTGGGACACTGTTTGCCTGTCGTCAGAAAAAAGTAGGTGGTGAGCCCAAGCAGAGAGTTGGCCCAGGAGTTCCAGGACAGACCACACCATTTGCCTGCACGCCTTTGACCTGTTGGTTTAAGTGTACTTCCATGGCACTTCTTTCTTAGCTCTTACTCAGTTGGTGTTAACAGTTGGTGATCTATCGGTGCTTCTGAAGCTCCATCTTATGCCCCTAGAAGGCAGGAGCTATATCTGGTTTGTATCGACTCTGTATTGACAGCACCCTCCATAAAAAACATTAGCTTAGGTCTGTGGGGGATGGAGTACTTCAGAAGACAGGCAGCCACTCTGACGCCCCAAGCGCTTCCCTGGAGGGTAGGTGTGCATCGCTGTTGCTCCAGGCTAGAGCGGGGTGAAGGGGGCGGCTGTGATTCTGCACCTCCGTGCTCTGTACATTTGAGAGTTAAGATGAACTTCTGTTTTGTAAGAACACAGTCACCTACTTAATAATTAATTACCATGTTCCCAAAAGATGCTCAACACATTTAAGAGCTAATGGTATACTTCGCCTTAACTATCAAATCCTATGTATTTAAATGCTATTGACATCTAATCTTATGTTTTGCATTGTGTGTTTTGACAGCCAAATCACCCCACTAAATGAGTGACTGAAAAGTTTGGAAGCCATGGTGGAAATGATAAAACAGAGTGAATGTGAGCAGAGGACAAAATCCTGAGCTGATTTGGAATACCTGGCTGCGTTCACTGGAAAAAATACGTGAACATTGAATTGTACCAGATACCTGGCCATCAAAAGGCATTGACGCAACTTAGTTAAAGCCACGGACGTTCTTGTTTCCAGGGCACCCAGGCCTCTCTGACAAGCCAATGGAATTTTTCCTGAACAATCACAAGATAAAGCTTTACACAGGAAATTGATAAGTTGTGTCATTTAAAGGAAAAAGACACAGAAACGAAAGCAAGATGATTCAAAATGGGGCACCCTGAAACGAATGCAGAAGTCACGTGTGCCCAATGATGCTGAAGAGAGACACTAATTAGATCCCGGGCGCTCCTTGATCTAGGCAGACTGCTTGCTGTGTGTCCCTTAGGCAGTATTGATAGCATGGAGCACAGTGTGCAGGACTGTGCACGGGAAAGAGTCAGATGTGCGTTCTCCATCAACCCTATGCAGAAAGATGATCAACGCCAGTTGTCCCTTCCAAACTCCTCTCCTGCCTCCTCTCTCTTCACACTTCACCCCCAGCCCAAGAAAGAGAATGCTGGCCCAGGGGAGCAATTTCTCCTCTCATCGTGATCTTTCTCGTCAAAGGTCTCATCCTTAGAGAAACTGAAATTTTCATATACACGTTCCCCACAAAAGGCTAAGAAATGTGTAAAAGAGAAGTGTTCTGGGACTTACTGACCAATGTACTACCCCAGCTCCACACAGAGGAGCTTTTCCACATAGACAGCCACGACGGGGCTCGCATGAACGCGAGGCACCGAAAGCAGCGGTAATGGGGGAACGAGCAGCTGCCTTTTGCTGAACAGAACCAATTTCCCCTTCATCCATGTTTTTATCCCCAGGGAATAGCTTGAGAAAGAGCTCTGTGCTCTCAAACTGCCATGGGCAAGGATGTGTCTCTTCTAAGTGTTTGCTGAAGAGAGTGGTAGCAAGCCCTCCCTTCCTCCCTCCCTCCCTCCCTCCCTCCTTTATCAAGCGGCACATCACTTGCCTTGGTCTCTCAGGTCGAAGTGCTAGCTTTGTCAATTTTCTGACTGTAGTTATTGGAACTCCTTATGACAACAAAAGCGCAGTTTAATTATCTTAAGTTTGATTTGTTTGTTTACTTTTTTCATTCACCAGAGAAATCAATGACAGATGAGATACAGGCATATTCACAGTATAAAAGAGCACAGCAGTGAAAGGAAATCCAGACGATGCTTGCTCACACTAGAGAGACACTTTCCAAAGCCACGTGGAGACTGGGGGATGATGGAGGAAGGTCATTGGTTAAATAAAGAAACTGCCTTGGCCCTGATAGGACAGAAAAATAGGTAGGTGGAGTAAACAAAACAGAATGCTGGGAGGAAGAGAAGTGAGCTCAGATGCCAGGCTGTTGCTCTCCAGGGCAGACGCCATGAAGCTCCGACCCAGGATGGACGTAGGCTAGAATCTTCCTGGTAAGCACACCTCGTGGTGCTACACACATTAATAGAAATGGGCCAAGCAGTGTTTATATGAATACAGTTTGTGTCGTTATTTTGGGGCATAAGCTAGCCAGGCGGCTGGGAGCTGAGTGTCAAGAACGCAGCCCACAGCTCCTTCAACAGGGGGAAGCAGGACTCTGCTACCCACCATCTCTGAGGAAAACACATAGCATCCCATGTCTTTCCATCTATCTATCTGTCTGTCTGTCTGTCTGTCTGTCTATCTATCTATCTATCTAATTATCTATTTAGCTTCTATCTATTATCTATCTATCTATCTATCTATCTATCTGTCTATCTGTCTATCTAATTATCTATTTAGCATCTATTATCTATCTATCTATTTAGCATCTATCTATCTAATTATCTATTTAGCATCTATCTATCTAATTATTTAGCATCTATCTATTATCTATCCACCCAACTATCTATCTATCTATCTATTATCTATCTATCTATCTATCTATCTATCTATCTATCTATCTATCTATCTATCATCTATCTATTTACCATCTATCTATTATCTATCTATCTATCTATCTAATTATCTATTTAGCATCTATCTATCTATTATCTATCTATCTATTTAGCATCTATCTATTATCTATTATCTATCTATCTAATTATTTAGCATCTATCTATCTAATTATCTATTTAGCATCTATCCATCTATTATTTATCTATCTATCTATCTATCTATCTATCTATCTATCTATCTATCTATCTAATTATCTATTTAGCATCTATCTATCTATCTATTATCTATCTATCTAATTATTTAGCATCTATCTATTATCTATCTAT
>NC_022011.1:2110779-2123176 GCF_000317375.1 Microtus ochrogaster
TATCTATCTATCTATCTAATTATCTATTTAGCATCTATCTATCTATCTATTATCTATCTATCTAATTATTTAGCATCTATCTATTATCTATCTATCTATCTAATTATCTATTTAGCATCTATCTATCTATCTATCTATCTATCTATCTATCTATCTATCTATCCACCTATCTATCTAATGCGTGTGTGCAGGTGTGCACACCTGTACATTCACAGAGGCCAGAAGAAAGCATTGCGTGTCCCACTCTATCGCTCTCTGTCTTATTCCCTGGAGTCAGTGTTTGTTAACCTGAGGCTCCTGTGTTCTTGGTTAGGCTGGAAGCCAGTAAACTCCAACAAACTTCCTGTCCCTTGACACTGGGGGTGTAAGTGTATACAGGAACAAGACGGGGGTTCTCATAATAGTGCAACAAGTGCTCTTAACTGCTGCACCATCATTCCAGCTAGGCCGTAACACTACAGAAAAAAATCTCACCATGTACCCTGAGGTTATGCAAAAGAAAGGACCCACGAGAGAGCCAGGCTGTGCCTCAGCCACTTCACCTTTAACATTGTTACAAAAACGCTGGTGAAAGGTTACACGTAGGATCATGCTTCCCCTGAGAGAAATCTTATAACTTAGGACTGTGGTCATATTTATTACAATTATTATGAATAAAAGTGTCACATTTTAAATGAACACTGGGGAAACTATGACAAATGAATTAAGCCAGGAACAAAAGGACAAATACATGAGGCCTGACCCATTTTATATGAGGTGCTTAAGCAGTACATTCATGGAGAAAGAACGAAAATAGAAGCTCCTAGAGTTAGTGGCTCCACAGTATCTTTTGGAATACCGTGAAAGTTACTGATGTGGATGCTGGTGGTGACAATGCAAGCCTATACACCACCAAAGCAGATTGCTAGAAGTGGCTAAAATGATAACCTTCATTATGCATATTTTAGCACAGTAAAACTGTCTTATTACTAGTTTAAAATTATAACACAACTGCATCTACTAATGCTCTAAATTGTTCCTCCACACCACCAGGGCCTGGTCTGTAGAGGCCCGGGGCAGCTCTGGGCAGTCTCTGCTCTAGAAAGCATTATTTCTCAGAATGGAGGAAGTGGGAGATGGGAAAGGAGGGAGGGGCCGACGACCCTGAGGTAGATGTTGAGACTGAAGCTCCTTCGTGCTGGCCGGGCTGCTCCTGAGATATCTGTTAGCCTCCACGTGTGCTTGCGTACACGTGGCCTTGCTGCACGCTGCTTCTGTCTGCAAAGCCAGTGACAGCACCGGACACAGGGCTAGGTCCCTCCTCGCTGAGGAGAGTCCCGGGGCAGATGTGGCTAGGGAGAGAAGCACATTTGTTACTGTTCTTTGGAGCATTGCATTTATGTTGCGCTGTACCTCAGTGAGTAACTTGATGTGAGAATCTGGTTGCAGAGTTCCTTGTTTAGGGAAGATAGCCAAAAAAGATGCCTTTGCAACTGATTGCCAAGGTGGAGGGTCTTCGTGGGCCTTACATGAAGATCGCATTCCCTAAGGTTTCATGAAAATGGGGTCTATGGTTAAGTAACTGCTGCAACACAATTCTCCACTATGGAACTTTCCAGAATACATTTTAGATTGGCCAAGGGGTTTAGAATCCTTTCTATCAATGTGTCTGGAAGGAGGATACTAGGGATCAAAACCAGACCTTTGTCCATGACAGTAAGACTTCTGCCCAGGCCACTAGGGCCCTGGACATGACAGTAAGACTCCGCCCAGGCCACCAGGGCTCTGGACATGACAGTAAGACCTCTATCCAGGCTACCCAGGCCACCAGGGCCCTGTACAGTAAGACCTCCACCCAGGTCACTTCCATAAGTGTGAACTGTGTAGTTTTCACTATGGACTTGTTTTGGGGAACACATTTTGAAAAAGATTGACTTGTAAAAAGTGACCAGTTATATTGTTAATCACTAGTGTCTCACCGGCTAGCTATTCTGTGACCTCTGCATGACCTCTGCAAATGCTGGTGGCTCTGCTATAGTCAGGTGATCTACCGCAGTGAGACTGATACTTTTTGTATTATTCTGAAAGCAATGAGATCTGGAAGAACACAGGCGAGGAAGATCAGTGAAGAGCAAAATAATCCACCCATGACTCACTCCCTGCCTAGAGGCAGCCGCCATTAGCCACCATTGCTACCAATTCATCTTTCCTTTCACTAATACACCTGTATGACCAGCATCATCACTCAGCACACATTGTGCCAGCCTGATCTGTCTCCATAAACTTCTCCCGACGTTAACAGTGCAATTTGTTGGTTTCCTTTAAGCCAAAGTCTTGCTGGGCTGGGTAGCCTTGGCTGTGTGGCCTAGAACCTGCTGTGTAGCCCAGACTAGCTTTTGAACTTGCAGCAATCTATTACCTCTACCTCCCAAGAGCTAGGTTTGTAGGTCTGTGATACCACGTCTAGACGGAGTATTTCTAGTGTTACCGTCTGTATCTTTCTAAGAAAGCATAATTTTAACATGCAGGTCTGATTGTCTGCTCATATTCACAGGCTCAGGAAATGCAGGAATGTCTATCCACCTTTGTCCATGTTGCTCCTGTATGTATGTTTCATGAGAAAATCTCATTGGCCCTTCCAATTCCTTCACGGCTGTATCTTAGCTAATTAGATGTGGCAGTAGTTAATGGATGCTATATGGGATGAAAACACATTGGCTTGATTTTTAAGTAAGATTTATTTATTTTTATTTTATGTGTATGGGAATTTTGCCCATATATGCAATAACCTCAGAGGCCAGAGTAGGGCATCAGATCCCCTGGAACTGGAATTGCATGTGTTTGTGAACCACCATGTGGGCCCTGGGAACTGAAACCAGGTCCTCCAGAAATCATCTCTCTATGCCACAACTTGGCTTTACAAAACCACTCTTTGAGAAATACTTGGAAAAGACTCATGTATGAGACACCTCCTAGAAGTTAATGACTCCATTCAAGCAGACAGTTGTCTCATTGCACACTGAGCTGTCGATGGGAATCAGCAGCTGCCTTCGTCTGGGTTTCCATTGCTAAGGAGAGACTCCATGACATCACTTACAGAGGTTCTGTCCATTAATATCATGGCAGGGAGCATAGCAGCGGACAGTCAGACGTGGTGTTGGAGGAGTAGCTGAGAGTCCTTTATCTTGCAGGCAACAGGAAGTCAACTGAGACACCGGGTAGAGTCCTTAGCATAGGAAGTCTCTAAGCCTACCCCTACAGTGGCACATTCCTCCAACAAGGCCACACCCACTCCAGCAAAGCCACACCTCCTAACTGTGTCACTCCCTGAGATTATGGGGACTAATTATACCCAAACTACCGTATCAGCTGCTGTTCAGAGATCAAGACAAGAAATGGGAAAACCCCAAAGACTCACAGTACAGTGGTCAGAATAAAACTGCCTCCCATAGGCTCAGATGTTTGAACACTTGGTATCCAATTGGTGGTGCTGTTTGGGGAGGCTTCAGTGATGCCTTGCTGGAGGAAGTACATCACAGGATGGACTTTGAGATGAAAAGCCTGGAGGCACTTCCGGTTTGTGCTCTGTCCAGTGCTTGCGGTTGAGGGTTGTAGATTCCAGTTTCCTGCTGCTGCCACCACTCTGAGCCTTGCTTGCCTGTGGTGATGGGCTCATCCCTTCTGTGGCTGCTTGGTCATGGTGCTGGTCACAGCAGCAAAGTAACTGAGACACACACCAAGGAACCAGGTCTCTAGACTGAGACCTGCAAAGAACATTGTGTTCTGAGAACTGTGTGGTCTAAATACTTCCACGTACACTTCAAACTCCATTTGCAATTCTGTTCACACGGCAAAAGACCCTGGGAGAGCCAAAGAGATAGAGAACCTCCCACTACTGAGGAGGCCCTTGCTTCCTGAGCAGGAAGGAATGTGGGTCATAAGAGATGGAGCACCCGGACTTTGCTTTTGTTCCACAGCTTGTCCCTGCCACCCCTCAGTGGCGGTTCATCCTTGCTCTCTGCTTCAAAGATGCTCAAAGGAGCCAGCAGAGTCACATCTTCTGTGACGTTAGCTGAATCACAGCTGGATTGTGACAGGTCAGTCTTTGCCACCTTAAACAGAGGACTCACAGGTCAGTTGGCCTCCCTGCCAGTGAAACAAGGGACTCACTTAAAATTCAGAGCCAAGTGAGTCACTAACTTGAAACTCCTGAAGACAGAGGGTTAGTCCCAGTGAGGAATTACAATTCTGAAGGGCTAGGAGCACAGCGCTGTGGCAGAGTGCTGGCCTACCATGCAAGAGCCCCGAGCTTGATCCTAGTACCTCAAATAAAATACTAAAAAAGGAACCAAAAGCATGGATATAACTAAAGATATCTTGAGAACAGCTTCGAAGACAAAAGCATATATCTCCACTCAAAAATACACGGACAATTAATCCATTCAGAGCTTTGTCTCCAACCTGCGGAAATTGCTAAGGAAGATGAGGAAAACCCTCTGAAGAGCAAAGGACTAAAGATCACGCTGATCAAGAAGCACAGCTGACCCAACTCTAAGAGCAGATTTTAGATGTTGATTTTGCAGCGTAGGGTTCGAACCCAGGGTCTGGTGCACTCTAGGCAAGGGTTCTCCCTGAGTCCTTGTGGCAGCCTATTGATCATATGCAAGTTTCTTTCTTCAGTTTATCAGAGCATGTGGACAGTTACCATTCCCGAGGCCTGAACAGAACATCAGCTCACAATTCCTCAAGCCGAGTCTCTTGTTCCACAAGCAGCACGTGCAAACACCCTCCTCCCCTGCTCCCGTAGACGGTGTTGCCACAGCATCAGCCTGTGCTGTTACCTCACAAGCTTTCAAGTTCAGAGTAAACCCAGGAGCCAAAGTCCTCCAGGCCTATTTCATGCCTAAAAACTCATCAAAAGGCCTTTCTTTAGTCAACATGGCTCCCAGGAAGAATGGAACACGTGTTTGCTCATGTCAAGTCGTTCTACGTGAGAAGGGCAATCGTTTTTATTTTATATGGACGTGCTTAACTGTTCTCTTCCCATGTGTGCATAAGAAAATGCACATACCTATGATTAAATAATGGTCAGGATGCTTTTCAAAGAAGCTATTTTAGAACAGTGTATATGGATACACAAATATATATAATGCATATTTGACTTTTAATGCACACATAAATATTTCAAGAGGTAGCTTTAAATCTAGAAATTACCTAATAGATCATTCACCCAGCTTCTTTATTTTACAGAATAAAATAAAATAAAATACACCCCTCCCCTCTAAGAAGCTGAGTGGAGCTGCCTGCGGTCACATGAGCCTGCTGTTCAGAGCTGACTGAAGAGACCATCAACCTTCCCGCTTCCTGATTGTGCCTCTGGTGTGCCTCTGGTGTGCTCTTAATCAGGTTTACCAGTATAATAATGACGCATACAAACACATACAACATATAATAGCATTAATTGATACTATGCTCTTCTTAAGTTCAGTCACACAGATACATTCTTCTTCCCTGGAGTCTGGGCCAGCACTGACCAGTGACCCTATTTCCCAGAGGTTCCTGGGATTGCAAGAGCGGGTGCAGGGAATCTGTCTCACTTTTGCTCACCATTGTTTCTTCAGCACCAGGCAATAGCTGGTACAAAGCAGATATTTAACTGAGTATTGAATGATAATCATTGTTATGAGCAGTAGAAAGAATTCATGTTTCCTTATGAATTCCCATCATTTAAGAAAAAACATCCTTTCCCCATATTTTTGGAAATGTGGGCAACTTGCTGTGTGCTGGCTATGGGGTATACCCTCGTACTGGGGGGTGCTTTCAATAGCTGACTAGAGACTATTCAAATTCCCTCTGTGTGGGTGTCTCTTTCTCTCTTTGGTGCTGAGTTTGAAGCAGGGTCCTCAGAATTGCTGAGCTCATGTTCTATTTACTGAGCCACTCCCAGTCCTAAACGGAACTAACAATTATTCTATATCTGATGATAAGGCTTTCATGTTTTGCTTGTAGTGGCCGTGCCCGGTATTTTATGTTTTGCCTGTGATGGCATGCCTGGTACTTCACACTTTGCCTGTGGCAGCGTGCCCTGTCCTTCAAGGCGCAATCGTGTTGGACTTTGTGGATTTCCTGTTGCCCACATCATCGCCTGGTGTCTGGTGCATTGAAGTCCACAGGAGCTTTTGATGGGGGAAGAGTCTTCTGTTTTGTGTTAATTTCATTGGTTAAATAAAGAGACTGCCTTGGCCCTGATAGGACAGAAGATTAGGTAGGCGGAGTAGACAGACAGAATGCTGGGAGAAAGAAGCCAAGTCAGTCAGTCGCCATGATTCTCCCCTCCGAGATGGATGCCCGTTAGACTCATCCCGGTAAGCCACACTCAAGTGGCAATACAGATATTAGAAATAGGTTAGATCAATATGTAAGAGCTAGCCAATAAGAGGCTGGAACTCATGAGCCAGGCAGTGTTTAAAAGAATAAAGTTTCGTGTAATTATTTCGGGGCATAAGCTAGCTGGTGACCAGGAGCCGGGCGTCAGGAACGCGTCCCGCAGCTCCTTCTACAAGCTTTCCCACAAGATAGTAGACAAGGGCCATGGGTAATCTGTATGGAGAGTGAGGAGATCATTAATATCATAATCTAGAGCAATAAACTCCTCCCAGCAAAGACTGGTGTCACGCCAAAGGAATGAGAAGTGAAGCAGAGAACCTTCCTCTCATCGCATCACTGTCCGTGCTTTTGCCTTATTTGGGGGTCACTTGCATCCCTCGGCTTGTTGCTCCACCCTCCAGTTTCAAAGTCAACAGCCTAACTCCCTCCCATCTTGCTTTTCTCTCTCCTCTCTGCTTCGATTCTGACACCAGCTCTGCTTTCTTCTGTTCCCTTTGAAGACCTTGTGGCTACCTGGGACACCTCTGGAAGCTCTCTCTGTCTTCAGGTCTTCAGCTTAGTCACTATGCAAGCAAGCCATGCAGGTCTCCTTTTGCTGATAAGGAGCTGGGGATTCCCGGGAACCACTGTAGTTATGATTCCAGTGTGTGAGACCTAACAAACGGAGCCGTTAAGCTTTCTGTGTGAAACTGTGCCAGTTGGGGCTGGAAGGATGGATGGCTCAGTGCTTAAGAGCAGGTACTGCTCTTCCAGAGGACTGGAGTTCAGCTCCCAGAACTCACATAAGATGGCTCACAGCTCCAGGGACATCGGATGCCTCTGGCCTCCCAGGCACCTATACTCACATGCGCATACCCTTTAGCCCCACAAATAAATGAATCTTTAAAAATAGGTCATCTGCTAAGTTTGGTGCCACACACCTGTAATCCCAGTGTTTGGGAGGCAGAGGCAAGCAGATCTAGGACAGAATGGTTTGACATATGGAGTTCCGGGTCAGCCATGGCTACCTGGTGTAGACCATGACTCACACAGAAAAAAAAATAGATCGCATAAAAAAGACCTGTCACAAAACTAGAACTGGTGTCTCTTCAGCAACCCTGGATAATAAGGGAAAGCTCTGCTGATGCCTCTGGAACCCTCAGAGGGAAGATTATTTCCAGAATTCTGCAGCTGTCAATCAAGAAACCAGCAAAACGTAATAAAACATTGTTTAAACTCTTACCTTCATGTTTGTTGTTGTCTGTTTGCTTTAGAAAATAGCATAAGTGGGCCCCAGAGAATATGTCTAGAAGGCCCGAAAGCATCAGGAGGCTAGAAAAACCAAAGGTGCTCTGTGGGGGTAGAAGGCAAATGTATCAGTCACGGTCCACAGAGAAGGAAAGGAACCAACGGGAGATGACGAAAAACTGAGATGGCGGAAGATAAGTAGAGAGATGACAGACAGACAGATGGATGATGGAGGATAGACACACAAGGTTAGGAAGCAGACCAGTGACTGAGAGGTAGGAGACAGACAGACAGACAGGTTTAAGGCAAGGAAGCAGCTAATGTGCTGTTCTGCCACCCTCAGGCTGATTTTCAAGAGTGGAAACTCATGGCCAACGAGAAATAATGGCACAAGTCAGAGTTGTTCACAGATGCAATGTCCTCTGTCTCTTAGAGAAGCTTTTACTCTTTAAAAAAAGATTAAGTCAACTTCCTTTATTTAGCATCAGCTGACTAGAGACTTTACATCCTTCGTGTCTGAACACCTGAGGACTCTACATTAGCCAAGTTGACGAATCAAAAGAGCCATCATATGAGAGAGAGAAAGAAAGGGAATGAGAAACTAGGAATAGTGATATTCCCTTATAATGCCAGCATTGCAGAAGCCGAAGCAGGAGGATTGTGAGTGTGAGCTCAGCCTGGATTACCTCGTAAGATTGTGTGAAGCAAACAAAGGAATGAATTTAAAAAGGAATCTAGAACTGCATGGGGGGTCCCATCATCACTAAGTTACAGTTTAATTGTTTTATTAATTTAACTACGTTTATTTGGGTCTGTGTGTGCAAGCATGTGCATATGTGCACAATGCATGCTACAGTATACGTGTGAAGGTCAGTGAAGGTCATGTGAAGGTATAGTATACATGTGAAGGTCACAGGGCTCAGTCCCCCCTTCCGACTTTGTGGGTCTTTAGGAATTAGAATCAGGTTGTCAGGCTTGGTAGCAAGCACTCTTACCGAACCATCTCGCCAGCAGGAGGTGTTTGAGGCAGGGTCTTACGGAGCCCAGGCCATCTTCCAACTCACTGCACAGCCAAAACTGATTTTAAACTCTTGCTCTTCTTGCCTCCACTTCTCAAGTGCTGGGGTTACAGGTGTGTCTCTGTCCATTGTGGTCTGAATACAAACTAAACTGAAATGACAATACTCAAAAATGCATTTGAACTTGGCTTTGGAAACATTTTCCATTGAAGGGTTCAGTGGGTGGATCAGCAGGCCAGAGAGGAGAAGCAGGAGTTACAGATGCTCCCTGCTTGGCCCTAGACGGGCATTTGACATAGCTAGGGTAACAAAATGCCACGTATTGCCTTGGGATCTTAGCATCCACCTGTGGACAAATAACTAAGACTTGGCTTAATTAAAGGAAGGTGGGAAAAAGGATGCTATCAGCCTTGACGCCACTTAGGGAGGAAGCGCTGGTACCCAGGCCAGGGGGCACTCTGAATCTTTGTCTGGGGCCAGGTAAAAGGATCCACATACAGTGGGTGGCAGGGGAAAGGGTGCAGTACATTTTGAAGACACGCAGGCCAGGAAGGAAGGAAGAACCATGACATTGCTCTGCTAGGAGAGGCAGGAAGAGGATGTGGGGGCCGTGGAAGTCAGCTAAGTCCTCTGCCACAGGCGGAAATCAGTAAGTAAGGTCTGGAGTTAATAAACCAGAAATAGATGGAGAAGCTTATTATCTAGGGCCGAGCAACTGGCAACCCAGAGGAAAATAATAACAACTGCTGGCCATGACTCGCCCCAGGGAAGCAAAATTTAAAGCCGGGCGGGGAGGGGGTCTTGCGGGGGGGGGGCGGGGTAAAGGGACGGGGTTGTACAGAATGATGTCTTTCTGTAATATTTAGTTCCTAATTCATCAAATAAATGTCACCCCAATAAAATTTTAAACAAATGTATTTTAAAAACTAAAAAGTACTAAACAAAACCCGAGACATACAAGACACATAGAAGATGAAATGAGTCCTAAGCACACATGGAATGGTTATCTGATTAACAAAGGAGTCCACAGTGATCGGTTTCCTGCCACCTCGCTATGTCTGCAGTGAGTCCCAAGGGTCCTGCTTGGAGACCAGAGGAGCAGGTCAGTCCGCAGGCAGTCAGACATGACACAGCAGGTCTGGCCCTGGGAAGGACACTAGCTAGCTTTCCAGGGATCCGGTGAGAGCAAAAGCATTTGACCCCTCATCAGGGCCAGTTGTGCCTTTGACCACCACCCTACAGTGGGACAGATGTGTGAGGAACCCCAAATGAGGCGGATCATTTTACCAGGGACCCCGGCTCTATCTGAATATGGCTGCACACTGCAGGTGAGCAAGGCTCTTGCTGGACTGCTTCCAGGCTTCACTTCCTCCTCGCAATTTCCCAGCAGCCCTGCTCTAACGTTAAACGAAATCTTTCCTCTTGGCAGAGGATCTTTGAATGGATGCTCCACATTTCTACATCCAAGTGATAACGAGAAATGGCCTCTTCTCCTCCTCATCCGTCCAGGCTTCCCGCATCCTCCCTCCCTCACCCCCATCTTCTTCCTCCCTCATTCCTTCTGGATTGGGGTTTTGCCTGGCCACCCCTTGCCTGTCTTCTGCCCCCTTCTGCATTTGCAATGTGCATGCATTTGTCCCCTGTGTACATGAATGAGCACGTCTGACACTGGTGCTCTCCTTTCCCACATCTGCAGAATGCTCAGATCCATCTTCCTTCTGGCTTTGCTTCCTCATAATCTTCCTCGTAAAGAATTCTTGGAGAAGAGGAATGAATGCCTCTTCCCCCTGCCCCGACCGTCTTTTCATAATAACAGAACTCTTCAGAAGTTGGGCGCTTTCTCTTTCCTTGCCCCATCCGAGCAAGTTTTCAGCAGTAAAGCCACTGTGGGAAGAACTGAGGCAGGCTGGCCAGAATCACAACATGACCACTCAAACACTGAAAGTCAGATGACCTCAGCCAGCAGGGACCAGCATGCGCCACCAGGATGACTCACAGTGAGATGTTCTCTGCTTCACCATCATGGCATCTCCATGCTGTCAGCCTCACAGAACTGGCCGTCTCCCTCATGCTCTGGGGCCGTGAAGGTCCAAAAACCCCACACAAGGACAGAAAGAGTTCTGGATACATTTGACTCTTCCCAGATTTCCTCCCCCTCCCCCAACTTAGCTCATAAATAATGCTCCTGTCATTAAGATTGTCCGTGAGATAGATGGTCCATTTCCTGGTGAGGATGCCAGCTTTCGCCGTCATCAGACAGATGGTTCCATGGTCTCAGAGAAGAAAGAATTAAAGAACAGACTCTGAGAGGAATTGTGGGACTTCCTTGGGGGCTGGGGAGAGAAAACAGCAGCACAAGCCAGCTAGAGATCCCACAGCTGTCTGGATAAGAGAGATGGTAAGAAGAGAAAAAGAAAGCTCTCTCTCTGAGCTGGAGGTCAATAAAGCTGGCAGCTACGTTAAGGCATGTCTGTGCATGTCATTGCATGGTGAGAGAGCTTTTGGGGGGGGGGGCGTGAGAATGCCCAGCGTGCCAGGAAGCCAGCCAGGCAGGCAGGCACAGAATGTTGGCTAGTGTGAGGAGTAGGGAACAAAGAGGAGGAGAAACACTTTCTAAGCTAGAACTCAGAATTTGAAGTTTTCCAGCCAATTTGCATGCAACAGCAAGGGGAGGGGGAGGGGGGCGCTTCTGGAGTGTGCAAGCCCATATCTTACTTAAGGGGTGAGTTTACGCATCCTGTTTTCTTGTCATGTACGCAGGTGCTTCATGTTTCTTTCCAAATTCTGGCCTTAAGCTGGTCATAGGTTGTAAAACAGGATTTGTTTCTCACCAAAGGTCTGGCCAAGGGAAGCACCTGCTGCCCACATCAAAAGGGTATTCTCGGGCCACTAACCAAGCCATTTGGAAAGGGGTTTTCTGATCATCCACTAGCTATTCAGGCCAGAGGATGTTGATATTCCACGGTCCCCAAGGGGCCCCACTATGGGAGGCACCTGCTGCCTACATCAGGAAGGATGTTAATAACCGTGGTCCACACTGTTTGTACCAGAGGGAGCTGACGTAGATACTCATGTGCCCCAAGTGGTACTGGGAAACAGCTGCCTGCAAATAGCCGTTCTCGTGCTCTTCCCTGCTGTCTAGCATCCCTGCTGCACTTCCACTCTGGAATAAAACTTCCTCCCAGTTCCCTACTTTGTCTCTGAATTCTTTCTTTGACAAGAGCCTAAAACGCTAGGCAGAGATCTTAATCTGAACACCCCACTCTGCATATTTTCTCCCCAGCTTTCAAAACAGGCCACAGCGTCCCTGTAGAGGTGCATAACCTGGGAAGAGCTTCCTGTTGCCCTACAGTATTATTCAAAAGCCAAGAAAGTAGTACTGGGGGATGGTTCAGTCAGGATAGTGCTTGCGGCATAGCCGGAGGACCTGAGTTCAGATCCCTGGACCCATGTAAGAAGTCAGGTGCTACAGTGCTTGATTTCAGTCCCAGCCCTGATGAGATGAGGAAGGAAGCCCTGTGGGACTCAGTGGCCAACCAGTCCCACCTAATCAATAATCAATGAGTGCAGGTTAAGTGAGAAATTCTGCAATCTGCTGTGCAGGGAGGACTCCAAAAGTCAAGGAGTAACTGAGAAAGGCACGCAGTGTCAACCTCTAGGCTTCCCACACATGCATGCACTCCTTCACATACACATGCATGCACACATCCACACACACATGCATGCACTCCCTTCATACACTCATGCATGCACTCCCTTCACACACTCATGCATGCACACCTTCA